>NW_027507758.1:135043528-135203528 GCF_037356315.1 Lithobates pipiens | reverse complement strand
ACTAGTATTCAGCCCTGTGGGTTGGAGGACTAGTGTTAGCTTTGTGGGTTGGAGGATTAGTGTTAGTAGAGTTATGTGGGTTGGAGGACAAGTGTTAGAAGAGTTCTGTAGGTTGGAGGACTAGTGTTAGAAGAGTTCTGTAGGTTGGAGGATTAGAGTTAACTTCGTAGGTTGGAGATTACTGTTGGTAGAGTTCTGTAGGCTGGAGGGCTAGAGTTAACTTTGCGGGTTGGAGGATTAGTGTTAGTAGAGTTCTGTGAGTTGGAGGACTAGTATTAGAAGAGTTCTGTAGGTTGGAGGACTAGTATTAGAAGAGTTCTGTAGGTTGGAGGACTAGTATTAGAAGAGTTCTGTAGGTTGGAGGACTAAAATTAACTTTGTGAGTTGGAGGCTTAGTGTTAGTAGAGTTCTGTAGGTTGGAGGGCTAGAGTTAGCTTTGTGGGTTGGAGGACTAGTGTTAGCAAAATTCTGTAGGCTGGAGGACTAGCATTAGCTTTGTGTAGATTGGAGGACTAGTGTTAGCTCTGTGGGTTGGAGGACTGGTGTTAGTAAAGTTCTGTAGATTGGATGACTAGAGTTAGCTTTGTGGGTTGGAGGACTAGTGTTGAGACCGGTAGGTTGGTGGACTAGTGTTAACTCTGTATGTTGGAAGACTAGTATTAGCAGAGTTCTGTAGGTTGAAGGACTAATGTTAGATGTGTGGGTTGGAGGATTGAGCCCTGTAGGTCGGAGGACTAGTGTTAGCAGAGTTCTATAGGTTGGAGGACTAGCGTTAGCTCTGTGGGTTGGAGGACTGGTGTTAGTAGAGTTCTGTAGATTGGAGGACTACAGTTAGCTTTGTGGGTTGGAGGACTAGTTTTGAGACATGTAAGCAGGGCTGGTGCAAGGATTTTTGCCACCCTAGACGAAACGTTATTTTGCCGCCCCTCTTTGTCTCCACCCCTGACTCCACCCCCTTTGCCCTGCCCATGTATACCCCACCTTTTTAATGAAGTGCCCATAAAATGCAGCCTCACCAGCGTCCATCAATGCAGCCTACCAGTGCCCATCAATGCAGCCTACCAGTGCCCATCAATGCAGCCTACTAGCACCCATCAATGCAGCCTACCAGGGCCCTTCAATGCAGCCTACCAGAACCCATCAGTGCAGCCTACCAGCACCCATCAATGGAGCCTACCAGCACCCATTAATATAGCCTACCAGTGCCCATTCATGCAGCCTACCAGTGCCCATCAATGCAGCCTACTGGTGCCCATCAATGCAGCCTACCAGCGCCCATCAATGCAGCCTACCAGCGCCCATCAAAGCAGCCTACCAGCGCCCATCAGTGCAGCCTACCAGCGCCAACAATGCAGCCTACCAGCACCCATTAATGCAACCTACAAGCACCCATCAATGCAGCCTACCGGTGCCCATCAACGCAGCCTACCACCGCCCATCAATGCAGCCTACCAGCGCCCATCAGTGCAGCCTACCAGCGCCCATCAAAGCAGCCTACCAGCGCCCATCAGTGCAGCCTACCAGCGCCAACAATGCAGCCTACCAGCACCCATTAATGCAACCTACCAGCGCCCATCAATGCAGCCTACCAGCACCCATTAATGCAACCTACAAGCACCCATCAATGCAGCCTGTGGGTTGGAAGACTAGTATTAGCAGAGTTCTGTAGGCTGGAGGAGTAATGTCAAATGTGTGGGTTGGAGGACAGAGCTCTGTAGGTTGGAAGACTAGTGTTAGCTGTGTAGGTTGAAGTACTGAGCACCATGGGTTGAAGTACTGAGCCCCATGGGTTGGAGGACTGAGCCCCATGGGTTGGAGGACTGAGCCCTGTAGGTTGGAAGACTAGTGTTAGTTGTGTAGGTTGGAGTACTGAGCCCCATGGGTTGGAGGACTGAGCCCCATGGGTTGGAAGACTGAGCCCTGTAGGTTGGAAGAATAGTGTTAGCTGCGGTGTTAGCTGTAAGTTGGAGGACTAAAATTAACTTTGTGGGTTGGAGGATTAGTGTTAGTAGAGTTCTGTAGGTTGGAGGGGTAGAGTTAGCTTTGTGGGTTGGAGGACTAGTGTTAGCAAAGTTCTGTAGGTTGGAGGACTAGCGTTAGCTTTGTGTGGATTGGAGGACTAGTGTTAGCTCTGTGGGTTGGAGGACTGGTGTTAGTAAAGTTCTGTAGATTGGATGACTAGAGTTAGCTTTGTGGGTTGGAGGACTAGTGTTGAGACCTGTAGGTTGGTGGACTAGTGTTAACTCTGTATGTTGGAAGACTAGTATTAGCAGAGTTCTGTAGGTTGAAGGACTAATGTTAGATGTGTGGGTTGGAGGACTGAGCCCTGTAGGTTGGAGGACTAGTGTTAGCAGAGTTCTATAGGATGGAGGACTAGTGTTAGCTCTGTGGGTTGGAGGACTGGTGTTAGTAGAGTTCTGTAGATTGGAGGACTACAGTTAGCTTTGTGGGTTGGAGGACTAGTTTTGAGACCTGTAGGCAGGGCTGGTGCAAGGATTTTTTCCACCCTAGACGAAACGTTATTTTGCCGCCCCTCTTTGTCTCCACCCCTGACTCCACCCCCTTTGCCCTGCCCATGTATACCCCACCTTTTTAATGAAGTGCCCATAAAATGCAGCCTCACCAGCGTCCATCAATGTAGCCTACCAGTGCCCATCAATGCAGCCTACCAGTGCCCATCAATGCAGCCTACTAGCACCCATCAATGCAGCCTACCAGGGCCCATCAATGCAATTTACCAGCTCCCATCAATGCAGCCTACCAGTGCCCATCAATGAATGTTTGCTTGCTTCCATTAATTCGGGAGTCGGGACACAGACACATTCCTCCGCCTCTGACATTATGTGTGAACAGAGCAGCAGCTGCCTGCTGATACTGAGACTTAGTTGCTTGCTGCAGAGAGAAGAGAGTAGGAACACCAGTTTCCGTGCACCCTAGGCGGCTGCCTAGTGTGCCTAGTGGTAGCACCAGCCCTGCCTGTAGGTTGGTGGACTGGTGTTAACTCTGTGGGTTGGAAGACTAGTATTAGCAGAGTTCTGTAGGCTGGAGGACAAAACTTTATTTTGCCTCCCCTCTTTGTCTCCACCCCCTTTGCCCTGCCCATGTATACCCCACCTTTTTAATGAAGTGCCCATAAAATGCAGCCTCACCAGCGTCCATCAATGCAGCCTACCAGTGCCCATCAATGCAGCCTACCAGTGCCCATCAATGCAGCCTACTAGCACCCATCAATGCAGCCTACTATCACCCATCAATGCAGCCTACCAGGGCCCTTCAATGCAGCCTACCAGAGCCCATCAGTGCAGCCTACCAGCGCCCATCAATGGAGCCTACCAGCACCCATTAATATAGCCTACCAGTGCCCATTCATGCAGCCTACCAGTGCCCATCAATGCAGCCTACTGGTGCCCATCAATGCAGCCTACCAGCGCCCATCAAAGCAGCCTACTAGCGCCTATTCATGCAGCCTACCAGCGCCCATCAATGCAGCCTACCAGCACCCATTCATGCAGCCTATCAGGGCCCATCAATGCAGCCTACCGGTGCCCATCAACGCAGCCTACCAGCGCCCATCAGTGCAGCCTACCAGCACCCATTATTGCAACCTACCAGCGCCCATCAATGCAGCCTACCAGCACCCATTAATGCAACCTACCAGCATCAATCAATGCAGCCTACCAGCACTCATCAATGCAGTTTACCAGTTCCCATCAATGCAGCCTACCAGTGCCCATCAATGAATGTTTGCTTGCTTCCATTAATTCGGGAGTCGGTACACAGACACATTCCTCCGCCTCTGACATTATATGCGAACAGAGCGGCAGCTGCCTGCTGATACTGAGACCAGTGACCGGGCACCCTAGGCGGCTGCCCAGTGTGCCTAGGGGTAGCACCAGCCCTGCCTGTAGGTTGGTGGACTGGTGTTAACTCTGTGGGTTGGAAGACTAGTATTAGCAGAGTTCTGTAGGCTGGAGGACTAGTGTCAAATGTGTGGGTTGGAGGACAGAGCCCTGTTGGTTGGAAGACTAGTGTTAGCTGTGTAGGTTGAAGTACTGAGCCCCATGGGTTGAAGGACTGAGCCCCATGAGTTGGAGGACTGAGCCCTGAAGGTTGGAAGACTAGTGTTAGCTGTGTAGGTTGAAGTACTGAGCCCTGTAGGTTGGAGGACTAGTATGGTTGAAGGACCAGCAGCGATGGCATGTGCTGATTAGAATAAGAATGGGGAGTCGCGTGGCCCAGCTGGCACCCTGTGCGGGCAGATGACGGCTCCGAGCTCCGCCCCCTCCCTCCCCTCCCCCTTACACGGGGAGCCGCACATCATCTGCCGCACACTTGATTTTCATAACAAAGCTCCATGTTTACCTGGGATCCGACCAAGGGCCAGTCTATTGTCTCCAGATCAGATTACTGAGGCCAGCTGCTCCTCAGCCTTTCTCTGGACAGAAGATCCTCATGACACGGACTGTGGCAGAGATAAGAGGCTTTATTATGGAGGGTCTCAGCCAGGATATGGCCTCTCTCTATTCACTTCTCCATCCACAACTACAGCAATTAGTAAGGAGGGGGCAGGAGATCGCTGGATGCTTCCTACTCAACTCCACTCTGCTGGATCATAAACATTCCTGGGAATGTGTCCTGCTGGTATGTGGGAGCAGCATGTCCTCTGTGTGTCCCCCACAAGACAAATCACTGTACAGGAAATGTGGGGGGCACAGCTTGGGACATGAGGATACATGGACTGCAATGTCTCATCTCTTCTACTCTACATCTAATATTGTGTATAGAGCAATGTATCTAATGCTGCAAATAAGAGAATGTATCTAATGCTGCATATAGAAATATGTATCTAATAATCATTATAGAAAAATGTATCCAATAATATTTATAGAAAAATGTATTCAATAATATTTATAGAAAAAAATGTATCTAATGCTGTATATATAGGATAATGTATCTAATATTATTTATAGGATAAAATATTTAATGCTGTAAATAAGAGAATGTATCTAATACTGCATATATAAAATGTATCTAATAACATTTATAGAAAAATGTATCTAATGCTGTGTATATAGGATAATGTATCTAATATTATTTATAGGATAAAATATTTAATGCTGTAAATAAGAGAATGTATCTAACGCTGCATATAGAAATATGTATCTAATAATCATTATAGAAAAATGTATCTAATAATATTTATAGAAAATGTATCTAATGATGTGTATATAGGATAATGTATGTAATATTATTTATAGGATAAAATATTTAATGCTGTAAATAAGAGAATGTATCTAATGCTGCATATAGAAATATGTATCTAATAATCATTATAGAAAAATGTATCTAATAATGTTTATAGAAAAATGTATCTAATGCCTTGTATATAGGATCATGTATCTAATATTATTTATAGGATAAAATATTTAATGCTGTAAATAAGAGAATATATCTAACGCTGCATATAGGAAATGTATCTAATAATATTTATAGAAAAATGTATATAATAATGTTTATAGAAAAATGTATATAATAATGTTTATAGAAAAATGTATCTAATGCTGTGTATATAGGATAATGTATCTAATATTATTTATAGGGTAATATATTTAATGCTGTAAATAACAGAATGTATCTAATGCTGCATATAGAAAATGTATCTAATAATATTTATAGAAAATGTATCTAATAATGTTCATAGAAAAATGTATCTAATAATGTGTATATAGGATAATATATCTAATAGTATTTATAGGATAATGTATCTTATAATGTGTAAAGAAAATAATGTACTTAATACTTTGTATAGGATAATGCATCTAATGCTATATATAGGATAACATTTCTAATGCTTTGTATAGGATAATGTGTGCATCCAGCAGCGATCACCACAAGCAATCGCTGGCTATATGCCACGTCGTCACGAATAGCTGTGGCTGCTGGCAATCTGTCATTAACCACCTGTAGACCGTCTGCCCGCAATGTACTGTAGACAGGCAGCCCATGCAGGCAAAGCGAGGTACCAGTATGCCTCTGGGTTTAGGGCGCCTACACCTGCTGTGATTGTACACAGCAGGAGTCTGTCAGCAAGTCCCAGCCAATAATTCCTGGCTGGGACCTGCTGATCAACTGTGTGTAATCACAGCCCATGGCTCTGTGTTGACAATCAACATAGGGTTCTGTACTGAGGAAACAATCTCTCTGTTTCTTATCCCTGCAAAGCAGGGATAAGAAACAAAGAGACATTTAGTGAAAAGTAGCACTGATTACACATTGTTAGGCACACATTTAACTCCTTGATCACCCTATATGTTAACTCCTTCCCAGCCAGTGTCATTAGTACAGTGACAGTGTATATTATTATTACAGGGCTCAAAATTGCAAGTCCTGAGCTACTAGCCAGGCCTCAAGTGTTACTCACCACCAGTTGCCCTGTCCAACCCCTACCTTGCCCCGCCCATAATTCTGCCCCTAATCACGCACTCATAAATGATCTCATGAAACAACACTTAAATGTTTTATGCAGAATTAAGTCACAAAAATAAATATTAACAACAACTTTATTAGTTCCCCTCAGGACAGCCTCACCCATTCCCATCAATGCATGCTCACCTGTGCCCATTAATGCAGCGTGACCTGTGCCCATCATTGCAGCTTCACTGTGCCTAACATTGCAGCCTCACTGTGCCCAACATTACAGCCTCACCATGCCCAACATTGCAGCCTCACCATGCCCAACATTGCAGCCTCACCGTGCCCAACATTGAAGCCTCACTGTGCCCAACATTGCAGCCTCCCCATGGCCCTTGCAGCCTCACTGTGCTCAACATTGCAGACTCACCAGGGCGGAGGACTGGAGGAAGAGGAGAGCCACGGGATCACAGAGCACGAATAGCACGCTGTTACAGA
This sequence comes from Lithobates pipiens, assembly GCF_037356315.1. NCBI lineage: Eukaryota > Metazoa > Chordata > Amphibia > Anura > Ranidae > Lithobates > Lithobates pipiens. The sequence goes on along the minus strand of NW_027507758.1, from coordinate 135,196,619 downwards.
TTACAGTGAAATTGCCTACACTTGGCTCGCCGTCACACACAGACCCGCCTCCTCCTGACCCCGCGCCTGTGATAGACAGAACACATCCCAGCACTGGACCCACATTCTGTCTATCACAGGCGGCGGGATTAGAAGGAGGCGGGGCTGTGTGTGACGGCAAGCAGAGTGGAGGCAATTTCAATATAAGCTGTAACAGAGTGTTATACCGCTCTGTAATCCTGTGGCTCTCCTCTTCCTCCATGCTCTCTTCCACCGGGGTGATCACTGGGAGAACAGCGGCGCTCGCCCCCCAACTCCCAGGCAGCCCAGCTCGCAAGCCCTCATTTTCCAGTAGGCGAGTGGAAAATTTGAGGGCTAATTATTGTATATTATTATTATCACTCTATTAGTGTCACTGGTGATGTTAGTGGCATTTAGTCAGTGCCCCACAGCATCAGTTAGTGTCAGATTTCCCACCACACTATTGCAGTCCCCTTATAACCCACAGATCAATACCATTAGTAGTACAAAAATAAATAAATAAAAAATCCAGTATATAGTTTGTAGATGCTAAAACTTTCATGCAAACAATTCGATATACACTTATTGTGATTTTTTTTTTTTAGAACAAAGACATAGAATAGCATAGCAGCATAATACATTTTGGCCAAAATTTATAAAGAATTTTTTTTTTTTTAAATTGGATATGTTTTGTACCAGAAAGTAAAAAATATTGTTTTATTTCAAAATGTTTGGTCTTTTTTCATTTATATCGAAAATACCACCAAAAGAGAAAAAAAGTTGTATCAGTTTCATTTGGGTACAGCGTTGCATGACCGTGCAATTACCAGTGAAAGTAGCACAGTGCTCAATAGCAAAAAAATGCCCTGGTCATGAAAGGGGTAAAATCTTCTAGAACTGAAGGGGTTAAAGTGCTGCTAGCTACTCGCAGGTGTCAAAAACAGCAGAAGAAAGCAGCAGATTCCTGCCACTGCCACCAGAACCAGGGCAAAATGCCAGTGCGAATGTAACCTAACTGTCCTTTATATAGCATGGATGGAGGCATCTGCACTGCCAGCTGCTGGAATACCTGAACAGTGACTGCATCTAATTGGACGCAATCACTGTTTGGTCAACAGTTGACCACCCGGCTCCTTCAATTTTTCATCAAATGTCTGGTGATCACAGAGCCACCCACAGCTCAAACTTCAGCAGATTCTGCCGGAATGAGCCAAAATGTGAGCCAACTACGGCCAAGTCTAGAGAGTTATCACCGGGACAAAGGTTTTAGTGCTAAGCCCAGGCTCTTATTTCACTACATATCGATTAGGCTTAACTCACATGGAGATGTTGGGTCTGGCAGTGGAATCATAGATGGTTCTGCACAGCTGGGGCATACAGAAGTCCTAGCTGTCCACCAATCTTATCCGCACATCCAGCTGTTACCTGCGGCTAGGAATAGGTGACAGATTGCATGCAGAGCCGGCCATAACCGCAGGTATCCACTGGATGAGCAGATAAATGTGCAGATCAGCCGACAGCTGTGGCTCCTGAATGGCTCATCATTGTCCAAAACCATCTGTGATTCCAGACACAGGAATAAGAAGATTCTTGCTGCACAAATCTGCCGCTGGACCTATAATCACTGTATGAATGAGGCCTAATACTAGAGTCAGTCTATACAGTCCCATTATTTTCAGGAAGAGCCATGGGCACCAAATGGCCATAGGGCCCATTCATGTCAGAGGGTGCGTAGTGCTCCATGTAATGCGCCCATTGGTGTGCGTTGTGAAGGGGCCGTGTGACACATAGCTAACACCCATCACACCATTTGCCTTTTCATCTCAACTTTTTTGAAATGTCACAGTGATGTTAAGCACTTCAATATCGGACACATTCACCCCCTCCTGCCAAGGCCAATTTTCAGCTCCCGAAAATGTTCCAAAACAGTTTTCTTAGTTTCTGTTATAAAATTTGGGAAAAAGTAATTTTTCTCCTTTAAGGATGTCCTCTGATGAGGTTGCCCTGATGAGCACTGATAGGCTGCACTGATGGGCACTGATAGGCTGCACTGATGGGCACTGATGAGGCTGCCCTGATGAGCACTAATAGGCTGCACTGATGAGGTGGCGCTGATGGGCACTGATGAGGCTGCACTGATGGGCACTGATGAGGTGGCACTGATGGGCACTGATGAGGCGGCACTGATGAGGCAGCAGTAATGGGCACTGATGAGACTGCCCTGATGGGCACTGATGAGGCGGCACTGATGGGGCTGCACTGATGGGCACTGATGAGGTGGCACTGATGGGCACCGATAAGGCGGCACTGATGAGGCAGCAGTAATGGGCACTGATGAGGCTGCCCTGATGAGCACTGATAGGCTGCCCTGATGGGCACTGATGAGGTGGCACTGATGGGTGCTCATAGGCTGCACTGATGAGACGGCACTGATGGGAGCTCATAGGCTGCACTGATGGGCACTGATCGGCTGCACTAATGGGCACTGATAGGCAGCACTGATGGACACTGATAGGTGGACACTGATTGGCACAGATGGGGCTGTACTTACAACCAGGCACTGATGATCAGTGTAAACGATTTACTGATAGGCTTGCCAGTTAACAGCAATCCTATCCTCACATATACACAGCATGGAAGGAAAGGACTACCAATAACCGGCCAGTCTATTTACATGTGATCAGCTGTGATTAGACACAGCTGATCACATGGTTAAGGACTGCTGTGATTGGCCCTTCACCGAAGGACACACACAGAGCATGCCGGAGGTGGGGTTCTGAGAGGACATCCATGGACACCCTCCCAGAACTGATTGACAGTGAGCCTTCTTTTGGCTATAGCACATTTTGGAAGTCGTTGAACAACTTCTCAGCTCCATGGCAAGGGTTGAATCCATGCTGTAGTCTTGGGGCCTTTTATTTAGCTGATTCTCTGCTCCCCCGCGCTCCAGCAGCAAACCGTCCTTTCTGTGTCCTCACATCTAATGCAGGGTTATGGTCACTGTATTGGTCTTGATGATGTCAGAGGACCTTAGACCACCAAAGTGCAGGGGGGGGGGGGGGGGGGGACAGGCTGCAGGGATAAACCTAGCGGTAGGAGTGGAGTTAAAGAGGGATTCCACCAAAAAAAAAAATATTAAAAGCCAGCAGCTATAAATACTACAGCTGCTGACTTTTAATAAATGGACACTCACCTGTCCCGGGTTCCAGCGATGCCGGCAGCCGAGGCCGATCGATCACTGGGCTCTCGGCTGCTGTCGCCACCATTCTAGGTGAGGGAATCAGGAAGTGAAGCGAATCGAATCCCGGTTCCCTACTGCGCATGCGCGAGCCGCGCCGCGCAATAGGAAATCTCCGCGCTGTCACTGGGACTCGTGTGTGTCCCAGCAGACAGCGCGGCAGGGCAGGAAATGGCGTAGACTCCCACGGGAGTCTATGCCCGGAAGTGGGTGAAAATACCTGTCTTTGACAGGTATCTCCACCCCCCTCCCCCCTGAAAGGTGTCAATTGTGACACCGGAGGGGGGGAGGGATCCGATCAGCGGAGGTTCCACTTTAGGGTGGAATCCCGCTTTAAGCTCACAACACAATTTGATTGTACAGCATAGTCCAGTGGTGGCGAACCTTGGCACTCCAGATGTTTTGGAACTACATATCCCATGATGCCCCTGAACTTTGCAGTGTAGTGGAGCATCATGGGAAATGTAGTTCCAAAACATCTGGGGTGCCAAGGTTCGCCACCACTGCTTTAGTCTTACCAACAAGTATGTAGGGCACAGGCCTGCCTCTTTGGATACCAATTGATTGGATAGATGAGGTAGATTCTTATATAACATTACATAGGTGTGGTAAATGTAAAGTTGATCACACAAAGATTGTATGGTCAGGTTGGTACGTGTATGGTGCCCCTAAATCAAACTGCTTTACCCAATCCCTGAGACATAAACAAGCAGGTAAACCTTACAGTGTGGGTACAGAATCACTGCACGGAAGGACTTCGGGAGATTTACACTAACCTGTATGGAAAAACACAACGTTATCCCATAGGGGTTATTGTCAGCTCGGACAGGGAGTGGTGCAATGCGGGGTTCAGCACATTGCACTGCTTATTTGTTATTATTTTTATTTATTTGAAGTGTCACACAGTGATTGCATTAATTTCTCTGCCCAGCAGTTCATTGTGCTGCTTTGTGGTGACAATCATTGCCATCTAGTGCGGTGCAGAAAAATGCAACACTAAATACACCACACATCACAACTAAGGTATGGTAGGAATGATACCCCTAGAAAGCAAGTGTTTTCTATGTGCCCCAGTGCAGACCTGCATTAGTCCATTGTGGAAGAACTCAGGTCACCGCACATAGGGGTTGGTTTACTAAAGGCAAATACACTGTGCACTTTGCGAGAGAAGTTACTCCACAGCATAGGTGTGTGCACAGGGTGTGCCAGGTGTGCCTGGGCACACCCTAATCACCTTGTGCTGCGCAGATTCCCCTTACTGATTGGCTGCAGAGAAAGGGACTGGGAAATCTCAAAAGTGAGGCTGTTCAGACCCCTGATATTTCACCATAGGGCTCCTAATAAATTGTAAAATAATAATAATAATAATAAATTATTGTAAAAAAATAATATAATTGTAAAAAAGGTATAATAATAAAAAAAATTCAAATAAACTACTGACACCAATCCCTGCCCTACTGACACCATATATATATATATATACTATATACACTATATATAGTGTGTTTAAGCTTTGGGTGCACACCCTAATGCAATAGGCTGCACACTCCTATGCTCCACAGCTTTGTAAAAGAGCAGAAGCAATGCTGACTTCCATCATCCAATCATGTGCAAGCAAAAATGTTTTTTTTTTTCCCCTTACACGTGATTGGATACTCTTTGCAAAGTGAAGCTTTACCTCATTTACTAAGTTCTGGAGCAACTGCACTTGCAGAGTGTAACTGTCCTTCACAAAGTGCACAGTGTATTTGCCTTTAGTAAATCAACCCCATAGTGTGAACTAGCCCTTAAATCATCGATCAAATAAAGAAAATTCTATTTAAAAATAGGTCAAAGGGAAGCAATCAACTACATGTATATAGATGGTAAGGTTGTTTTTCATTCAGCTGATGGGCACAAATAATTTCCCCCCGGCTGGGACATTGAATTCTGACACTGATCGGCAGCTGATCGACCAATGTTTTGCAGTGTTATCGTTCTACAGAAGGCGATCTAACAATCCTAATCTCTTCTCATCATGGTTATCATCTTTCTCCTCCTCATCGTGATCATCATCTTCATTCTGCTTATCATCGTCTTCATTATGATGATCATACTCCTCATGATTATCATCTTTCTCCTCCTCATCATGATTACTTATCATCTTCCTCATAATGATGACCATACTCCTAATCCTTCTCCCTTCATCATGATTGTCATCATTCTCATCCTCATTATGATCATCCTCATCCTCCTCATCATGCTGATCACACTCCTCATCCTCCTGTTCTCATCATCGTCCTCATGATGATCAAACTCATCCTCCTTTCCTCGTCCTCATCATGATTGTCTTTTTTCTCATCCGCATCTTCATTATGATGATCATACTCCTAAACCTCCTCTTCTCATCATGATTGTCATCTTTCTCATCCTCACCATGATCATTTTCATCCTGCTCATTGTAATTATCATCTTCCTCTTTATGATGATCATATTCATCATCCTCCTCTCCTCATCATGTTCATCATCCTTCTCACCTTCATCATGATCATCTTCATCCTCCATATTATGATGATCATACTCATCATCCTCCTCTCCTCATCATGATTACCATCCTTCTCATCCTCACCATGATCATCCTCATCCCCCTCATCATAACTACCATCACCCCCATTATGATGATCATACTCCTCAGTCTCATCATGATCATTCTCATCCTTATCATCTTCCTCATCTTTATCATCCTTCTCTTCATGCCCATCCTCCTTATCATTCTCATCCTTCTCATTCTCCTCATCATTCTCATCCTCCTGATAATTATCATCCTCATTATCATTATCATGCTCCTCATCCTTATCATTCTCCTCATCATTAGCATCCTCCTGATCATTATCATCCTCCTTATCATTATCATCCTCATCATTCTCATCCTCCTCATCATTATCATCCTTCTCAACATGCTCATCTTCCGTAACATTATCATCCTTATCATCCTCCTCATCATTATCATTCTCCTCATCATTCGAATCCTCCTTATCATTCTCATCCTTCTTATTCGCCTCATCATTCTAATCATCCTTATCATTCTCATCCTCCTGATCATTATCATCCTCCATATCATTCTCATCCTTATCATTCTCCTCATCATTCTCACCCACCTGATCATTCTCATCCTCCTTATCATTCTCATGCTCCTCATCATTCTCATCCTCCTTATCATTATCATGCTTATCATCCTCATCATCCTCCTCATCATTCTCATCCTTATCAACCTCCTTGTCATTCTCATCCTCCTCATCATTCTCATCCTTATCATCCTCATCATCAGTCTCATCCTCCTCATCATTCTCATCCTTATCATCCTCTTCATCATTCTCATTCTCCTCATCATTCTCATCCTTATCATCCTCCACATCATGTTTATCCCTATCATCCTCCTCATCCTTATTAACCCCCTCATCATTCTCATCCTTATCATCCTCCTCATCATTATCATCTTCCTTATCATTATCATCCTCCTCATGATTATCATCCTTCTCATTTTTATCAACCTCCTCGTCATTTTCATCCTTTTCATCATTCTCATCCTCCTTATCATTATCATCCTCCTCATTATCATTGTTATAATCCTCCTCATCCTTATCATCCTCATCCTTATCATCCTCCTCATCATCATCCTTATTCTCCTCATCATTCTCAGCCTTATCAACCTCCTCCTCATCATTCTCATCCTTACCATCCTCATCATCATTCTAATCCTCCTTATCATTATCATCCTTCTCATTCTCCTCATGATTTTCATCCTCCTCATTATCATCCTCCTCTTTATCACCCTCCTCTCATCCTTATCATCATTCTCACCCTCCTTATTATTATCATCTTCAACATTATCATCAGCCTCCTCATCATTCTCATCCTTTACATCCTCCTCATTATTATCAATCTCATCATTCCTCCCCATCATATTCCTGCATCTCCTCCTCATGCCCCCAGTGAAGCTGTGCAGTGTGTAGTGTGTGTGTGTAGGGGGGGAGGGTGATGCTGTGTAGTGACAGGGGTTGATGTTCTGTGTAGTATTAGGGGTTGATGCTCTGTATAGTGACAGGGGGTGATGCTCTGTGTAGTGACAGGGGTTGATGCTCTGTGTAGTGACAGGGGGTGATGGTCTGTGTAGTGACAGGGGGTGATGCTCTGTGTAATGACAGGGGGGGGGGGTGATGCTCTATGTACTGACAGGGGGTGATGCTCTGTGTAATGACAGGGGGGTGAGGCTCTGTGTAGTATCAGGCGGTGATGCTCTGTGTAGTATTAAGGGGGGGTGATGCTCTGTGTAATAACAGGGGTGATGCTCTGTGTAGTATTAGGGCGTGATGATCTGTGTAGTATTAGGGGGGTATCAGGGGGTGATGCTCTGTGTAGTATCGGGGGGGTGATGATCTGTGTAGTATCAGGGGGTGATGCTCTGTGTAGTATTAGGGGGTAATGCTCTGTGTAGTATCGGGGTGATGCTCTGTGTAGTATTAGGGGGTGATGCTCTGTGTAGTATTAGGGGGGTGATGCTCTGTGTAGTGTTAGGGGGTAATGCTCTGTGTAGTATTAGGGGGTGATGCTCTGTGTAGTATCAGGGGGTGATGCTCTGTGTAGTATTAGGGGGTGATGCTCTGTGTATTAGTAGAGGGTGATGCTCTGTGTAGTATTAGGGGGTGATGCTCTGTGTAGTATTAGGGGGTATGCTTTGTGTAGTATCAGGTGGTGATGCTCTGTGTAGTATTAGGGGGTGATGTTCTGTGTAGTATTAGGAGGTGATGCTCTGTGTAGTATTAGGGGGTGATGCTCTGTGTAGTATTAGGGGTGATGCTCTGTGTAGTATCAGGGGGTGATGTTCTGTGTAGTATCAGGGGGTGATTTTCTGTGTAGTATTAGGGGTGATGCTCTGTGTAGTATTAGGGGTGATGCTCTGTATAGTAGTAGAGGGTGATGCTCTGTGTAGTAGTAGGGGGCGATGCTCTGTGTAGTATTAGGGGGTGATGCTCTGTGCAGTAGTAGGGGTGATGCTCTGTGTAGTAGTAGGGGGTAATACTCTGTGTAGTAGTAGGGGGGTGATGCTCTGTGTAGTAGTAGGGGGTGATGCTCTGTGTAGTAGTAGGGGGTGATGCTCTGTGTAGTAGAAGGGGGTGATGCTCTGTGTAGTAGTAGGGGGTTGATTCTCTGTGTAGTATTAGGGGGGTGATACTCTGTGTAGTAGTAGGGGTAATACTATATGTAGTAGTAGGGGGTGATGCTCTGTGTGCTCTGTGTAGTAGTAGAGGTGATGCTCTGTGTAGTATTAGGGGGTGATACTCTGTGTAGTAGTAGGGGGTGATACTCTGTGTAGTAGTAGGGGTAAAACTCTGTGTAGTAGTAGGGGGGTGATGCTCTGTGTAGTAGTAGGGGGTAATACTCTGTGTAATAGTAGGGGTGATGCTCTGTGTAGTATTAGGGGTGATACTCTGTGTAGTAGTAGGGGGTGATACTCTGTGTAGTAGTAGGGGTAAAACTCTGTGTAGTAGTAGGGGGTGATGCTCTGTGTAGTAGTAGGGGGTGATGCTCTGTGTAGTAGTAGGGGGTAATACTCTGTGTAGTAGTAGGGGATGATGCTCTGTGTAGGAGTAGGGGTAATATTCTGTGTAGTAGTAGGGGGCGATGCTCTGTGTAGTAGTAGGGGCTAATACTCTGTGTAGTAGTAGGGGGTGACACTCTGTGTAGTAGTAGGGGTAATACTCTGTGTAGTAGTATGGGGGTAATACTCTGTGTAGTAGTAGGGGGGTTGTTCTCTGTGTAGTAGTAGGGGGGTGACACTCTGTGTAGTATCAGGGGTGATGCTCTGTGTAGTAGTAGGGGGTGATGCTCTGTGTAGTAGTAGGGGGTGATGCTCTGTGTAGTGGTGGTGGTAACACTATGTGTAGTAGTAGAGGGTGATGCTATGTGTAGTAGTAGAGGGTGATGCTCTGTGTAGTAGGAGGGGGTGATGCTCTGTGTAGTAGTAGGGGTAATACTCTGTGTAGTAGTAGGGGGTGATGCTCTGTGTAGTACTAGGGAGTGATGCTCTGCGTAGTAGTAGGGGGTGATGCTCTGTGTAGTAGTAGGGGGTGATACTCTATGTAGTAGTAGGGGTGATGCTCTGTGTAGTAGTAGGGGGTGACGCTCTGTGTAGTAGTAGGGGGGTGATGCTCTGTGTAGTAGTAGGGGTGATGCTCTGTGTAGTATTAGAGGGTGATGCTCTGTGTAGTAGTAGGGTGTGTAGTAGTAGGGGGTGATGCTCTGTGTAGTAGTAGGGGGGGATGCTCTCTGTAGTAGTAGGGAGTGATACTCTGTGTAGTAGTAGGGGTTGATGCTCTGTGTAGTAGTATGGGTGATGCTCTGTGTAGTAGTAGGGGTAATACTCTGTGTAGTAGTAGGGCGTGTAGTAGTAGGGGGTGATACTGTGTAGTAGTAGGGGTGATACTCTGTGTAGTAGTAGGAAGTGTAGTAGTAGGGGTAATACTCTGCGTAGTAGTAGGGGTAATACTCTGTATAGTAGTAAGGGGTGTAGTAGTAGGGGGTGATACTGTGTAGTAGTAGGGGGTAATACTCTGTATAGTAGTAAGGGGTGTAGTAGTAGGGGTGATACTGTGTAGTAGTAGGGGGTGATGCTCTGTGTAGTAGTAGGGGGTGTAGTAATAGGGGTGATACTGTGTAGTAGTAGGGGGTGTAGTATTAGGGTGTGTAGTAGTAATAGGGGTAATACTCTGTATAGTAGTAGGGGGTGTAGTATTAGGGTGTGTAGTAGTAGGGGTAATACTCTGTATAGTAGTAGGGGGTGTAGTATTAGGGTGTGTAGTAGTAGGGGTAATACTCTGTATAGTAGTAGGGGGTGTAGTATTAGGGTGTGTAGTAGTAGGGGTAATACTCTGTATAGTAGTAGGGGGTGTAGTATTAGGGTGTGTAGTAGTAGGGGTAATACTCTGTATAGTAGTAAGGGGTGTAGTATTAGGGTGTGTAGTAGTAGGGGTAATACTCTGTATAGTAGTAGGGGGTGTAGTATTAGGGTGTGTAGTAGTAGGGGTAATACTCTGTATAGTAGTAAGGGGTGTGTAGTAGTAGGGGTAATACTCTGTATAGTAGTAAGGGGTGTGTAGTAGTAGGGGGTGATGTGCTTTCCATGGACAGATCTCAGGCTGAGGTCAGTCGCGTGCCTCCTGTGAACATCTGCCGATGCCCGGAGGGGGGTGGAGGAGGGAGGGGGGAGGAGGGAGGAGGAGGAGGGGGGTGGAGGGGGGTGGAGGAGGGAGGAGGGAGGAGGAGGGGGGATTACACATCTATAGAACAACAGCACGCAGCAGTCTGCGGCCCCTCCCCCTCCCCATATAATAGATGTGGCCCCTCCTCCCTGCCCACGCTCCGAACAGCTTGCCATCGATCTGCGGCGAGTGCTGTCAGTGTGATCGGCTCCCCCCGGCAGTTCACACACTCCGCTCCTCCCGCATAGCTCTACACTGACTGCTCCCAGGGGAAGGACCATCCATCTCCCTTCCCATCTACAGCTATCCGGCCTCTCATCACCAGACCGACATTCCACCCATACATGGTGCGATCAGCACACAGGGACGGGACTTACATCAATCTTTATTGTCACAAAATACACTTTCATTTCTTGTCATCCAGTTCAATCAAAAGGTTCGAATCACCAAATAAATATCATTTTCCCTTTCGATCGATTTTTACCCAATTTTGATCAGATTGTGTTGATCGGCAGTAACATATACCATATTCATGAATACGATCGTATTTCAGATTGTGAGATTAGCTGGTGCAGGCAGAGCTGTGATCCATCATTTACAATTATACCATGTGATCCAATCTTATCTATAATGGTGGCATATCGCTTGAATAAATTGCCGATTTGAGATCAATTATTATAATCAGAGGGGATTAATCAGAAAATAAATCAATAATTTAAATAAGTGTGTATGGCCACCATTAAAAAAAAATATATATATATATATATACACACACACAGTATCTCACAAAAGTGAGTGCATTATATCTTTTCATGTGACAACACTGAAGAAATGACACTTTGTTACAATGTAAAGTAGTGAGTGTACAGCTTGTGTAACAGTGTAAATGTTCTGTCCTCTCAAAATAACTCAACACACAGCCAATAATGTCTAAACCGCTGGCAACAAAAGTGAGTACACCCCTAAGTGACAATGTCCAAATTGGGGACAAAGTGTCAATATTTTTTGTGGCCACCATTATTTTCCAGCACTGCCTTAACCCTCTTGGGCATGGAGTTCACCAGAGCTTTACAGGTTGTCACTGGAGTCCTCTTCCACTCCTCAATGATGACATCACGGAGCTGGTGGATGTTAGAGACCTTGCGCTCCCCCATCTTCCGTTTGAGGATGCCTCACAGATGCTCAATAGGGTTTAGGTCTGGAGACATGCTTGGGCAGTCCATAACCTTTACCCTCAGCTTCTTTAGCAAGGCAGTGGTTGTCTTGGAGGTGTGTTTGGGGTCTTTATCATTTTGTAATACTGCCCTGCGGCCCAGTCCCGAATGGAGGGGATCATGCTCTGCTTCAGTATGTCACAGTACATATTGGTATTAATGGATCCCTCAATAAACTGTAGCTCCCCAGTGCTGGCAGCACTCATGCAGCCCCAGACCATGAGACTCCCACCAGCATGCTTGACTGTAGGCAAGACACACTTGTCTTTGTACTCCTCACCTGGTTGCCACCACACACACTTGACACCATCTGAACCAAATAAGTTTATTTTAGTCTCATCAGACCACAGGACACGGTTCTAGTAATCCATGTCCTTAGTCTGCTTGTCTTCAGCAAACTGTTTGCAGGCTTTCTTGTGCATCATCTTTAGAAGAGGCTTCCTTCTGGTATGACGGTCATGAAGACCAATTTGATGCAGTGTGCAGCGTATGGTCTGAGCACTGACAGACTGACCCCCCACCCCTTCAACCTCTGTAGCAATGCTGGTAGCACTCATATGTCTATTTCCCAAAGACAACCTCTGGATATGATGCTGAGCATGTGCACTCAACTTCTTTGGACGACCATGGCGAGGACTGTTCTGAGTGGAACCTGTCCTGTTAAACCTCTGTATAATAAAAAAAAGCAGAAAAGCTCCTCTGAGTATAAGGTTTAATTGTGCACAATAATATGTTATTCAACACTTACATAAAAGTTAGGGATGACAAGCTCATGGAAGGTGAAATTTCCTAGTTCGGTCTCCAACGTCTCTGGCATGTCCGGTGTGAGCGGAGTCTCCAACTGCGGTAACCGCGATGTCCCTGGAGGAAGCCGGCTTATCCTCTCGGTGGCTGTAGGAGATGGAAGTATTCCGCTCTGTAAACGTGAGCGTGTGACATCACTGGAGTATGGGGGAAACACAACGCGTTTCAGAGCATGCACACGAGACTCACATGGAGCATGCGCGCTCCTTTCTCACGTGTACAGCCATCAAGAGGATCAGCCGGCTTCCTCCAGGGACATCACGGTTACCACAGCTGGACACTCCGCTCACACAGGACATGCCAGAGACGTTAAAGACCGATCTAGGAGATTTCACCTTCTTGTCTACCAGAGCTGGCTTCGCTCATGTGAAAAGCTGTGCCCTCGGTGCTGGTCTTATCCCTGAGATGTTATAAACGTCCACCTTTAACCACTTGACCACTGGGCACTTAAACACCCTTAATAACCAGACCAATTTTCAGCTTTCGGTGCTCTCACATTTTGAATGACAATTACTCAGTCATGCAACACTGGACCTATATGAAATGTTTGTAATTTTTTCCACACAAATAGAGCTTTCTTTTGTTGGTATTTAATCACCGCTGGGTTTTTTATTTTTTTGTGCTATAAAAGAAAAAATACAGAAAATTCTGTAAAAAAATTAATTTTTCTTTGTTTCTGTTATAAAATTTAGAAAATTAGTAATTTTTTCTTCATAAATTTTGGCCAAAATTTATACTGCTACATATCTTTGGTAAAAATAAGTACAAATTGGTGGATATTATTTGGTCTTTGTGAAAGTTATAGAGTCCACAAGCTATGGTGCCAATATCTGAAAATTGATCACACCTGAAGTACTGGCGGCCTATTTCAATTCTTGAGACCCTAACATGTCAGAAAAGTACAAATACCCCCCAAATGACCCCTTTTTGGAAAGAAGACATTCCAATGTATTTAGTAAGAGGCATGATGAGTTTTTTGAAGTTGTAATTTTTTCCCACAATTCTTTGCAAAATCAAGATTTTTTTTACTTTTTTTTTCACAAAATTGTCATATTATCAGTTTATTTCTCACACACAGCATATGCATACCACAAATTACACCCCAAAACACATTCTGCTATTACTCCCGAGTATGGCGATACCACATGTGTGAGACTTTTACACAGTGTGGCCACATACAGAGGCCCAACATGCAGGGAGCACCTTCAGGCGTTCTGGAGAACCCAGGACAATTCTGACATTTCTCTCCTACATGTAAAAATCATCATTTATTTGCTAGAAAATTACATAGAATCCTAAAACATTATATATGTTTTTTTTAGCAAACACCCTGGAGAATACAATGGTGGTCATTGTAACTTTTTATCTCGCACGGTATTTGCGCAGCAATTTTTCAAATGCTTTTTTTTGGAAAAAAAACAGTTTTGTGCTTAAAAAAAAAAAAAACACAGTAAAGTTAGCCCAATTTTTGCATAATGTGAAAGATGAAGTTACGCCGAGTAAATAGATACAAAACATGTCACTCTTCAAAATTGCACACGCTCGTGGAATGGCGCCAAACGTCGCTACTTAAAAATCCCCATAGGCGACGCTTTAATTTTTTTTTACTGGTTATATGTTTTGAGTTACAGAGGAGGTCTAGGGCTAGAATTATTGCTCTCGCTCTAACGTTCGCAGCGATACCTCACATGTGTGGTTTGAACACCGTTTTCATATGTGGACGGGACTTAGGTATGCGTTCGCTTCTGCATGCGAGCACATGGGGACAGGGGCGCTTTAAAAAAAAAATATTTTTTTTATTGTTCATTTTACTTTATTTATTTTAGTTTGACATTTTTTTCCCCAAAAATAAATTTTTTGATCACTTTTATTCCTATTACAAGGAATGTAAACATCCCTTGTAATAGAAATATGGCATGACAGGTCCTCTTTACAGTGAGATATGGGGTCAATAAGACCCCGCATCTCACCTCTAAGCTGGGAAGCCTGAAAAAAAATGATTCTGGCTTTGATCGTATTGGCGAGTCGGTGGAAGCACCGGAGGGTGGCGGGAGGGGGGGATGTCTATGGCTGGGTATTGCAGGGTATCACCGACTATGGCTGGGTATTGCAGGGTATCTCCGAGTATGGCTGGGTATCTCCAAGTATGGCTGGGTATCTCCAAGTATGGCTGGGTATCTCCGAATATGGCTGGGTATCTCCGGGTATGGCAATTTATGGCAGGGTATTGCAGAGTATTGGCAGGGTATTGCAGAGTATTGGCTGGAATTGTACTGCAGAGTATTGGCGGGTACTGCAGAGTATTGGAGGGTAGTGCAGAGTATTAGCTGGTATTGCAGAGTATTAGCGGGTATTGCAGAGTATTGGGTGGTGTTGCAGAGTATTGGCTGGTGTTGCAGAGTATTTGCGAGTGTTGCAGAGTATTTGCGGGTGTTACAGAGTATTGGCTAGTGTTGCAGAGTATTTGCGGGTGTTGCAGAGTATTTGCGGGTGTTGCAGAGTATTGGTATTTGCGGGTGTTGCAGAGTATTTGCGGGTATTGCAGAGTATTTGCGGGTTTTGCAGAGTATTGGCTGGTGTTGCAGAGTATTTGCAGGTGTTGCAGTGTATTTGCGGGTATTGCAGAGTATTTGCGGGTATTGCAGAGTATTTGCAGGTGTTGCAGAGTATTTGCGGGTATTGCAGAGTATTTGCGAGTATTGCAGAGTATTGGGGGTATTGCAGAGTATTTGCTGGTACTGCAGAGTATTGGCAGAGTATTGCAGAGTATTGCAGAGTATTGCAGAGTATTGCAGGGTATTGCAGAGTAATGGCAGGGAATTGAGGGGTTACATTTTGGTGAGCAGATATGTGGGCACTGCAGATGCAGCCCACAGCGCTGCTGACACCGATCTCTTCCCCTTCCGCTGTACCGATCGGTACAGAGAGGGGGAGGGAGGAACTGGCGTCATAACATGACGCCGGTTTGTTTACAAGTGATCACTCCGTCATTTGACGGAGCGATCACGTGGTAAACGGCCACGATGAGCGGCCGTTTACCGTGATCCTTGATGCGCCGGGTCCTGCGGACCCGGCGGTCACGGATGCTCTGGAAGTGCGCGCCCCAGGGGGCGCGCACTAGAGAGGAATTCTGGGAGGACGTCATATGACGGCCTCCCAGAGTTAAACAACCTCCCTGTAGCCGTCATTCGGCTATGGGCCGGTTGTTAAGTGGTTAAAGACAGATTGTCTCAAATCTACTTGGACTTTCTTTTAAATCCCTATGTCTGGACTTATCTACCTATACCCATTGTTTACATGTTTGATTGTTCCTTTTTACCAATAGCCTGAGCGATAGCACATGTGTATATTTTGTATGGTCTTGGCCACCGTTCTGCAGCTCAGGTTCAGGGTCTTAGCAATCTTCTTATAGCCTAGGCCATCTTTAAGTAGAGCAACAATTCTTTTTTTTTCAGATCCTCAGAGAGTTCTTTGCCATGAGGTGGCATGTTGAACTTCCAGTGACCAGTATGAGAGAGTGAGAGCGATAACACCAAATTTAACACACCTGCTCCCCATTCACACCTGAGACCTTGTAATGAGTCACATGACACTGCGGAGGGAAAATGGCTAATTGGGCCCAATTTGGACATTTTCATTTAGGGGTGTACTTACATTTGTTGCCAGAAGTTTAGACATTAATGGCTGTGTGTTGATTTATTTTGAGGGGACAGTAAATTGACACACCATTATACCAGGTGTATACTCACTAATTTCCATTGTAGCAAAGTGTCATTTCTTCAGTGTTGTCACATGAAAAGATTACAAAAATGTAAGGGGTGTACTCACTTTTGTGAGATACTGTGTATGTATATATATATATATATATATATATATATATATATAAATCACCTCTGTTTCCACCATGCAATCTCATATTCTGTTTGACCGAAATACGATTATTATTCACAAAGTATCTCAGTGCTGACGGTTGATCATTCTCCACCCTGGCTGATTGAATCTGATTGAAATAGATCAGAAGGGAAGTTCTATGTCTTGTCGGTTGTTGGCAGGTTGTTTTCTGTTGGAATCACACATCAATCAGATAATCAAATCAAAGTGTGTATGGCCACCATTAGATTTACCAAAGCTGTGTAATATGAGGGCCATCTATTCTATCTAATCAATTTGTGTCCAACCAGGCGAGACATTGTACTACATAATGGCTGGTAAATCCATATGGGGGATTGTACAATCAGATGTGATGTGCATAGTGTTCTTCACAAGTTTGTGTATATATATATATATATATATTCATAGATATAATTATACAGTATATAAAATATATGTATACATAAAGTATATATATATAGGGGCCATCCCCAAACTGTTCCCACAAAGTTGGGAGCATTGAATTGTCTAAAATGTCTTTGTATGCTGATGCCTTAAGAGTCCCCTTCACTGGAATTAAGGGACCAAGCCCAACTCCTGAAAAACAACCCCACATCATAATCCCCCCTCCACCAAAATCAGTTGGACCAGTGCACAAAGCAAGGTCCAGAAAGACATGGATGAGCGAGTTTGGGGTGGAGGAACGTGACTGGCCTGCAAAGAGTCCTGAGCTCAACCCAATAGAAAACCTTTGGGATTAATTAGAGTGGAGACTGCAAGCCAGGCCTTCTCATCCAACATCAGTGCCTGACCCCACAAACTACTCTTCTGCAAGAATGGTCAAACCTTCCCACAGACTGTCATGGATGTTGTGTGTATTATTTTCTGAAATATGAATAAAATTTACCCTTTAAAAAACAAAAAACATTCCCATAGACACACTCCTAGACTTTGTGGACAGCCTTCCCAGAAGAGTTGAAGCTGTTATAGCTGCAAAAGGTGGGCCAACTCAATATTGGAACCTACGGCATAAGAAAGGGATGCCATTAACTTCTTCAGCCCTGGGAGGATTTGCCCCCTTCCTGACCAGGCCATTTTTTGCAATTAGGCACTGCATCGCTTTAACTAACAATTGCGCAGTCGTGCGATGTTGTACCAAAAAAAAATTTATGTCCCTTTTCCCCCACAAATAGAGCTTTCTTTTGGTGGTATTTGATCACCTCTGCATTTTTTATTTTTTGTGCTATAAACAAAAAAAGAGCGATAATTTAGAAAAAAATACAATATTTTGTCGTTTTTGCTATAATAAATATGACAATGACCCTAAACATACAGCCAGAGTTACAACGGAATGGTTTAGATAAAAGCAAATATATGTGCAGGGGCGGACTGACAACTCATGGGGCCCCCGGGCAATAGGAGATTATGGGGCCCCCGGGCAATAGGAGAAGTTTATGTGGCCCCTGTGCAACAGGAGATTATGGGGCCCCCAGGCAATAGGAGATTATGGGGCCACACAATATACACACACAGAATACACACACTGAAAAGGTACTGCAGAGGCGGGGCAGCTATAATCTTGGGATTTTTTTTTTAAAACACAGATTTTTACATACTGTCTCTGGTTTTATTAAGGTTGGCAACCCTGATGGGGCCCCTCAGTGGCATGGGGCGCTCGGGCCCATGTCAAGGGCTACGAATACTTTTTCAAGGCAATGTATAGAGGTAACTATCTGCAATATAGTGCTACCACATTGGCTGTAACCTTGTGTTGGGAAATGTTCCCTCAATCAGCGGCTGTAGCCTCTGACCAGGCACAGTGGGTAACGTTGTCAGAATACAACATCCCAACGAGAAGGAATTTCTCCATTCACCTCATTTGTGCAGATGGAGGAATTTTTTTTTTTTTCATTTAGCCTGTTGTATGGCCAGCTTTATTCCTAGTAGCTCTGCACACACATAGTCTGTTTGCCTTCTGCCTGGGAGACACATCTAGCTGAAGAGGTAGGTCACTTCTCTAATACTGATAAGGTGATATCGTTTATTGCGGGGATTTTGATGGAACGTAGGGATTGGTTCATACACCCAGACTCAGAGCTTGTGCATCCAGGTCCATGCACCTGTCAGACACGGGTGTGCAGGAGATGTATACCCATTCCCTTTCTATGGGCTCTGGGCTTAGCATCTGTGTGAAGGAGCCCCAAAATCAGCAATTTCCAACCCTAAGAAGTGGACAATTTGCAGCTAAATATACTCCTGTCAGTCTAATGCCCCATAAATACGGTCGAACATTCCGACCACAAAATCCGTCAGATTTTTTCCCACGGATTTTGGCCGAAATTTGTCTTGCATACACACGGTCGCACAAAGTTGTCGGAAAATCTGATAGTTCGGAACGAGGTGATGTAAACCACGTACGACGGGACTAGTACAGGCCAGTAGCCAATAGCTTTCAGCTCAGGCCAGTAGCCAAATGTTTTCTTAGCACGCGTGGCACTTTGTGCATCAGAATTCTTTACACACGATCAGAAAAAGTCAGATCGGATTTTGTTGTGCGAAAATTTTAGATCCAGCTCTCAAACTTTTTCCGTCCACACACGAACGGATTTTCCGACAACATAATCCGATTGTACTTTTTTCATTGAAATTTCCATGTGTATGGGGCATAAGTGCTAATTTTTCTTTTTCCTTTAGCTTTGGATAGAATGGGGAGGGTTTAGAACCACTGTCAGGTTTTTATTGCTCTCTGAGTCCCCATTAAAACTTCCCGTCCAAGGTACATTTCAGGGACGTCCTTGACTGTGTGGGGGTGTATCTGAATGATACCTGCAGCTACAGACATCATTCAGATATCTTCTTTTAGTGCCAAATTCTTTTAGTGCCCACATAAGAATGATCGTTCTTACGGGCGGCGGGAGGGGACCGCCCCCCCGCCACCCTCCAGTGCTTCTACCAACTCACCGCTTCCAGAGACCAGGCCCCCCAGATGGTGATCATAGAGATTTCCAGCAGACTAGATCGTCGCCAAAGTCTTTTTGATCGTTCGGAGGCTGGGCGCGATGTTATGATGTCAAGCCTGGCCTCTGCATTCAAACGAATGGCATCGCCTTGGCTGGGAAGCCTAGATCGTTAATTTTTTATTTATTTCAGGCTTCCCAGCCTAGAGGTGAGATGTGGGGTCTTATTGACCCCTTATCTCACTGTAAAGAGGACCGATCATGCCATATTCCTATTAGAAGGAATGTTTACACATGTGAGGTATCACCACGAACGTTAGAGCGAGAGCAATAATAATTCTAGACCTAGACCTCCTCTGTAACTTAAAATAAAAAAATTTAAAGTGTCACCTATGGGGATTCTTATGTACCGAAGTTTGGCGCCATTCCACGAGCGTGTGCAGTTTTGAAGTGTGACATGTTAGGCATCTATTTACTTCATCTTTCACATTATGCAAAAAAATTGGGCTAACTTTAATGTTTTTTTTTTTTAAGCATTTTTTTTACAAAAAAAGTGTTTGAAAAATTTCTGCGCAAATACCGTGTGAGATAAAAAGTTGCAATGACCACCGTTGTATTCTCTAGGGTCTTTGCTAAATATATATATATATATATATATATATATATATATATATATATATGCATAATTTTTTTTCTAGCAAAAAAATGTTGAAGTTTACATGTAGGACAGAAATGTCAGAATTGGCCTGGATGCAAAGTGGTTAAACTGACTATACAGCTGCATCTCATAAAATTAGAATATCATCCAAAAGTTAATTTATTCCAGCAATTCAATTAAAAAAGTGAAACTTTTTATCAAAGTTTTATTTAAAAGTGAAACATTTTATATAGATGCATTACACACAGTGTGATATATTTCAAGCATTTCTTTCTTTTAAAGATTATGGCTTACAGCTAGTAAAAACCCAAAATTCAGTTGGTCAAAAAATTTGACCGATAAAATAAAAGGGTTTTTAATACGGAAATGTTGGCTTACTGAAAAGTATGTCCATGTACAGTATAGAATGCCCTCAGTACTTGGTCGGGGCTCCTTTTGCATGAATTACTGCATTACTGCATCAATGTGGTGTGGCATAGAGGTGATGCACCTGTGGCACTGCTGAGGCATTATGGAAGCCCATCTCAGCATCTCCATAAAGCTGGTCAGCAGAGGGAAGTATGAAGTACTCTAGAATTTCCTAGTAGAGGGCTGCACTGACTTTGGACTTGATAAAACCCAGTGGACCTACACCATAGGATGACATGGCTCCCCAAAACATCACAGACTGTAGAAACCTCACACTGGACCTCATACAACTTAGATTCCGTGCCTCTCCACTCTTCCTCCAAACTCTGGGACCAGGAGTGCCCGATCCATAAGAGACACAGGCCCCCCCCCCCCCCCACCCTCATTTGTTTCTATGAGGTTTTTTTTTTTTTCAAGCCACAGTTAGAGCCAGAGGCTCTAATTGTTTTTAAAAAGGTTGGGTTCTGGACGCAGAACCCACCCACTTGTGACGCTAGCGAATCAATATTCGCTATTGTCTTCCGGCTTCTCCTTATGGCCAATCAGGACAGAAGGTAGATCAGGTTGGCCAGGAGGAGAAGCCGTGGAGGGGTGAGTGCGGGGGTAATGTGGAGGGCTGAGTGTGGGGGGGACCATGGAGGGATGAGTGTGGGGGAAACCATGGAGGGCTGAATGTGGGGGGGACCATGGAGGGCTGCGTGTGGGGGGGACCATGGAGGGCTGAGTGTGGGGGGAACCGTGGAGGGCTGAGTGTGGGGGGGACCGTGGAGGGCTGAGTGTGGAAGGGACCATGGAGGGCTGAATGTGGGGGGGGGGGGCTGTGGAGGGCTGAGTGTGGGGGGGACCATGGAGGGCTGAGTGTGGGGGGACCATGGAGGGCTGAGTGTGGGGGGGACCGTGGAGGGCTGAGTGTGGGGGGGACCATGGAGGGCTGAGTGTGGGGGGAACATGGAGGGCTGAGTGTGGAAGGGACCATGGAGGGCTGAATGTGGGGGGGACCGTGGAGGGCTGAGTGTGGGGGGGACCATGGAGGGCTGAGTGTGGGGGGAACCGTGGAGGGTTGAGTGTTGGGGGGACCGTGGAGGGCTGAGTGTGGGGGGGGAACGTGGAGGGCTGAGTGTGGGGGGGAACATGGAGGGCTGAGTGTGGGGGGGATTGTGGAGGGCTGAGTGTGGGGGGGACCATGGAGGGCTGAGTGTGGGGGGGACCATGGAGGGCTGAATGTGGGGGGAATGTAGAGGGCTGAGTGTGGGGGGAACGTGGAGGGCTCAGAGGAAAATGGTAACAGAGGAGGGTGCGCCCGCTGCTTCACAGACTCAGCTCTGTTCCTGTATACTGTGTGAAGGGATGGGGGGGGGGGTTGTCTCTTCCCTCCAATTAGCTCTCAGAGCTCTCCTCACTGATGTACTTCAGCTCTCCACCCCCTTCTTTTTAGAGCTTAAAGATCTCATGTACATGCTACAATTTGAATGGATGTACTGGAAAGACGGCTGCAGATAAACATGTACAACTTATGTAGAAGCACATGTTTCATCTGTGTGTAACACCTGAGGCCGGTTGCCTCATTGGTTATATGTGATGGTTTACAACCGCTTTAACTCATTTGGTAAAGCTGGTCCATCAAGTCCAACCTATGTGTGTTATTACAGTATTACATTGTATATCCCTGTATGTTGTGGTCGTTCAGATGCTTATCTAATAGTTTTTTTAAACTATCGATGCTCTCACATCCTTGCCGCTCCTTATGCCACATACACACGATCGGAATTCCGGCCAGAAAAAGACCAATGAGAGCTTTTCATCGGAAAATGCGACCGTCTGTATGCTCCATCGGAATTTAGCTGTCCGAATTTCCGCCAGATTCTTGTAGAGCGGGAAAATTATCTTTTTTTCTCTGCAGTTAATCCCCTTTTTAATTCATGCCAATATTCTGTTTGCCTTGTTAGCAGCAGCTTGGCATTGCATGCCATTGCTGAGCTTATCATCTACTAGTTGAATTTTTGTTCGAAAATTGTTTGTTTTTGGAGCATCCATTTGATTTTCGAATAGTTAATGAGATCAAATCAGCCAGAGTGGTAAAAATAATCGAAGGAGCAAGAAATTGTTTCTCGAACAAGCAGTGAATGTTATTTTTGCTAAAAAAAAACAAATTAATTCCAAAACTGAATGTTAAAAAGAAATTACGGTAAGTACTTTCGAATGACATTAATCAAGTCTCTGATGGTATTATTGAATGTGCTGATGAGATTTTTAGTACAATCTTTACAGCAAAAATCTACCTGTGTATGACAGACTACACTCACCCATAGCACCAACCAAAGTTTATATTTCTCTAATCTGATTGGCTGCTATTGGGCACTGAATTCTGTAGTATTGCCTGTACACAGCATTGATGAAGAAGCCCAATGTGTTAATATTTTAATGTTCCTTTATGTTATATTTAAAGAGAAACTAGAACTTTGGAAATGTACATTCCACAATGGAAACTATATCAGGCTGTGCAAAGAGATTAGATGGCAGGTGTGTTTCATTTGGAAGCCAACCCCTCCCATGGCCGGATGGCCAGCTGACGGTGTGATAATGTCAGCATTTTCCAAGTGAACAGCATGAATCAGATTCAAGATAATGAGTTCGAATTTTAGGGATCAAAGCCAACTGCATACATAAATTCCCATATTTAGTCAATGACATTGGCTAATTATAATCATGTGTCCATATAAATGCACTGATGTCATCAGCATCCCACCCCCTTGTTTACATGTTCTGTGCGGCAGCGATGGACGCTGATTGGATTTAAAGGGTAACTCCACTTTTGTGGGAAAAAAAGTTAGCAAATAGAAAAAGTATATATAGTGTATACAATTGTGACACAAGTCATATTGTAATTTAATGTTATTTGTTGTTAATGTTA
This sequence comes from Lithobates pipiens, assembly GCF_037356315.1. NCBI lineage: Eukaryota > Metazoa > Chordata > Amphibia > Anura > Ranidae > Lithobates > Lithobates pipiens. The sequence continues at coordinate 135,173,321 of NW_027507758.1, read as the reverse complement.
ATGTTTTTAATATGCAATATGCAGCACTGGAATTTTCTGTAAAAGGCAATGCAATGCAATATGGCTACCTGGAGAAAACCACCAGCCTACCGGCTCCCGATCAGCACTCTCAGCAAATGGCTGAGAGCACTGAACGGAGTGTTCTGGCAGGGGGGGGGGGGGGGTGTCCCCCTGTCAGAACACAACAGCTCAGCGAGAGAGATCACTGTACTAACATTGGATTGTTAGTACAGCGGCTCCAGTTGAACAAAAAATAACTATTAGTGTGTACTAGGCTTTAGACTTTTCTCCCACTTTAAGAACTGTATACAATGAGGCATGACTCCCAACAACTTGAAAAATAAATTTTGGGTTTACATACAGTGCCTTGAAAAAGTATGCACACCCCTTGAAATTTTCCACATTTTGTCATGTTACAACCAAAAACATAAAAGTATTTTATTGGGATTTTCTGTGATAGACCAACACAAAGTGGCATATAATTGTGAAGTAGAAGGAAAATGATAAATGGTTTTAAATTTTTTTTACAAATAAATATGTGAAAAGTATACTTTGTAGAACCACCTTTCACTGCAATTACAGCTGAAAGTCTTTATGGGTATGTCTCAAGCTCTGTCAGATTGGATGGAGAGCATCTGTGAACAGCAATTTTCAAGTCTTGCCACAGATTCTCGTTTGGATTTAGGTCTGGACTTTGACTGGGCTATTCTAACACATGAATATGCTTTGATCTAAACCATTCCATTGTAACTCTGGCTGTATGTTTATGGTCATTGTCCTGCTGGAAGGTGAACCTCCTCCCTAGTCTCAAGTCTTTTGCAGACTCTTAGCCCTTGTACACACGGTTGGAGATTCCGTCGGAATGTGTCCGATCACTTTTCCAACTTGCCGGAAATATTTTCAGACAAAATGCTCCAATCGGACATACTCCGATCATGTGTAGAGAATTCCGATCGGACAAAGTGCCACGCATGCTCAGATCAAATTCCTACATCAAAGCTATTGGCTACTAGCCTGAACATAGTCCCGTTGTAATGAAATAACATCATCACGTCGATTTTCCGACAACTTTGTCCGACCGTGTGTATACAACAGTTTCGGACAAAATCCGCTGGACAAAATCCGACGGACAAAATCCGACAGACAAAATCCGACAGATTTGGTTGTCGGAATCTCCGACCGTGTGTACAAGGGCTAACAGGTTTTCTTCTAAGATTGCCCTGTATTCGCCTCCATCCATCTTCCCATCAACTCTGACCAGCTTTCCTGTCCCTGCTGAAGAAACGCCACAACATGACGCGGCCACCACCATGTTTCACAGTGTGGATGGTGTATTCAGGGTGATGTGCAGTATTCGTTTTCTGCCACACAGCTTTTTACCTTTAGGCCAAAAAGTTCAATTTTGGTCTCATGTGACCAGAGCACCTTCTTCAACATGTTTGCTGTATCCTCCACATTGCTTCTCGCAAACTACAAATGGGACTTCTTATGGCTTTCTTTGAACGATGGCTTTCTTCTTGCCACTCTTCCATAAAAGCCAGATTTGTGGAGTGCACGACCAATAGTTGTCCTGTGGAGAGATTTTCCCACCCGAGCTGTGGATCTCTGCAGCTCTTCCAGAGTTACCATGGGCCTCTTAGCTGCTTCTTTGATTAATGTTCTCCTTCCCCGGCCTGTCAGTTTAGGTGGACGGCCATGTCTTGGTAGGTTTGCAGTTCTAACATACTCTTTCCAATTTCGGATGATGGATTGAACAGTGTTCTGTGAGATGTTCAAAACTTGGGATCATTTTTTCTATAACCTAACCCTGCTTTAAAGTTCTCCACAACTTTATCCCTGACCTGCCTGGTGCTTTCCTTACCTTTCATGATACTGTTTGTTTACTAATGTTCTCTAACAAACCTCTGAGGGCTTCACAGACAGCTGTATTTATACTGAGATTAAATTACACACAGGTAGACTCTCTCTATTTACTAATTAGATGACTTCTGAAGGCAATTGGTTCCACTAGATTTTAGTTAGGGGTATCAGAGTAAAGGGGCTGAATACAAATGCACCCCACACTTTTGAAATATTTATTTGTAAAAAAAAATTGAAAACCATTTATCATTTTCTTTCCACTTCACAATTATGTGCCACTTTGTGCTGGTCTATCACATAAAATCCCAATAAAACACATTTACTTTTTTGGTTGTAACATGACAAAATGTGGAAAATGTCAAGGTATATGAATACTTTTTTCAAGGCACTGTATATTTTATTATATGTAAAGTACTTTCTAATGTCAATCTCTTATTAATCCAACGTCATATTCATTTTTTTATTATCATGGCTTTTTTGGCTTTTCATATGAGGATACAAGAAAAAAGTGGCTAAGCAATGCATGCTGCTCCTTTTGTGTAGCTTATGGACTGCCCAGGGGTTGAATCTGCTGCTGTTGCACACTGTGTACCTGATAAAATGCCCTGTGCGGCTCTGAAAGGTTGTTTGCTTTGTTCAGCATTTTTCATTAAAAGACCAAGCTTTCATACTATGTCCTAGGTGTGCACTTTTACTTTGTTTAGGAGTTTGCCCAATCTACATTTTCACCATGCAGCTATTAACTGCACTACTGCTTCATGTTCTGTGGCATCATTTACAACAAGGAGTTTTTATACATAGAAATTAAAAGAATTTGTAAAAATGTTTATTGTGCCAGATGCTCGATAAAAACACAAGTTTTTAAAAAATTTGGGGAAAAAATGCTATAGTAAACAATGTGATATGTCAGAAAACTAGTCTAGAGTTCCTTCTAACTAAATAAACTTGCATCTCAGTAGCTCCCATTCCATATGTATTGTAATGGTATTTCATACTGTTACAAACATGGGAGGAATGATTTGTCACATCACTGCAAATAAAGATTCCTTGTAATGGTGCCTAAACATGGAATTGATGTGTTACATGATTCAAAATTTTTCAGTTTGATGGAAAAAATAAAGCTGACCATACACTGTAATGCAGCGTACACACGATCGCACATTCCGACAACAAAATCCATGTTTTTTTTCCGACGGATGTTGGCTCAAACTTGTCTTGCATACACATGGTCACACAAAGTTGGTCGGAATTTGCGAACGCCAAGAACGCAGTGACGTACAATACGTACGACGACACTAGAAAGAGGAATTTCAATACCAATGCGCCACCCTTTGGGCTCCTTCCGCTTATCTTGTGTTAGTAGAAGTTTGGTGACAGACGATTTGCGCTTTTCAACCTTGTGCTTTTCCAAACGTTACTGCTCTTCAGTTTATGCTTGTGGGTTCGTATTTATATTACGTATTTGATTTTCAGTGTGTTCTTGTTCGTTTATTTCAGATTTTCCGCTCTGGCCTTTTTGTTTTTCAGGGCTTTCTGTTAGTTCGTTCTGACCAGCCGACCGTTTTGAAGCCATGAGGACCGTCACTCCGGACCAGAGGGTTTATAACTACCGTCTGGCCAGAGCCAGAAGAGTGGTGGAAAACGCTTTTGGGATAATGGCCAGCTGGTTCCGCCTATTACTTATGCCGATCAATATGGCGGAATATAAGCTTAACCATATAATCCTTGCATGCTGCATTCTACATAACTTTTTAAGGAGAAATTAAATGGACTATGTGGCCTCAGTTGGGCCTGAGGCTGGACTTCAACAAAAAACCCTGGCGCCCAAGAAGTAAAACAGAAGTATGTTGAGTACTTTGAGGGTGGGGGACCATTGATATGCCAGAAACTGTTTAAGAAACATTTTATCAACAATTTTTGAACTTAAACTGAAAGAAGATTTCCTTTGATTTACTGCCTGGGTATATTTTAGCTGTCTCCTAGGTTCTCCAGTGGGCTTTTCTTTTTGGCCATTTTCTTCAATAGTGCAAATGTAATTTATTTGATACATGAGGTGACAATCCCTTCATAAGCTAATAATTATTATGTTGTGGGTCTGCTATACACACCTTGTTTTTATTATTAATGTTTGTAATGCATTATTGAGAAAAATATTCATCATTTTCAGCACCATGAATGAATTTTGTGGAGTCATGAAAATGGCGTGATTGTGGCAAATTATAAAGCACTGTGGGTGTTATTTACTAAAGGAAATTCCACTTTGCACTCCAAGTGCACTGCAAAAGAAGTGTACATGAAACTGCACTTGTAGTGAAAAGGGGATTTGCCTTTAGTAAATAACCCCCATTGTCATTGTAAAAAACAACTTACTACAAAAATTGCTATTGAGCATTGAAAGAAGAAGCCACACATTGCTGAGTAAAAAACATTTTACTCAAAACACATTTACATGTGTGTTAGAAAAGGGTTTTTGGACAAACCAACATCTTTGGTGTATAACTTTTTTTTTTCACATTGTAAATATCCTTTTTTTGGTTAAACAGGCATGTTTCAAAACATAACATACACAACTCAGGAACTTACAAAGTAAAAATTTTATAAATTGAAGTCAATATCAGACATTAGTATGTCCAAACAGTGTTGATATTGCCTTCATCAGATGGGGTGATGTCACCCCTGTAAAAGCCAAATTTTGAAGATGCACACAAATTGGGATTCAAACTGGGGATTTCCCTCCTGATCCCATGCCTAATGTCAACATGTGCTAGCTCCCATCATGGGGGATCAATGGACGTGTTTTGAGTTGCGAGGAAGGGTTTGCACCCACAAAACACGTACATTGATATCCCGTGATGGCAGAGAGCACATGTTGACACACTGTGTGCATCTTCAAAATTTGGCTTTTTAAAAAAAGTTTTTTTTTTTTTTTTTTAAAGCAAAAATACACAAGAAAATGGTACAATTTTTGTGTGTTTTATATTCTGCCTAAAACATCAATGATGTTCTTCATTTTTTGTTGAACATCATTGATATTTTCCTTTATATTTTCGAAATCACAATTTTACCCCATTCCCCAATGAGGATCTGGACGCTTTCACTTGTGAAATGAGATTATTCTTCCCCAACATCCACATCACCTAAAAGAAAAAAACACACCATGTATTATAAATATGCAGGCATCCATCTATTACCTGAAGCTGTGGCCTCAGACACTCACCTGTTGTGGTGACAATTCATAAATGTCTCCCTCCTCATCCTCTGTTTGTGGTTTTTGGATTTCCCCTTCTTTAGGAGGTGGGGGGTCCTTGGTGTCCTCAGATGTTCTGAGTCTTTTCTCCCCTATTAGATTTTAAAAAAATGGTATACTTAGCACGCAGATATTTGAGGGCAGAAATAGGAATATTGTCACGATCATCCTGGCGTCCCGGTTGCACACGGGAGAATTACCCACAGAAACCTGTTGTCGAGAACCTGTCGTTCCCCTTTGACGCGCGTTAGTGTCACGAACGGGCGCACGGCCACTCGCGGGGGCACGCTGACTCGTCGTGCGACCGTTTTGGCGCCCTAAAGGCTTCTTAAGGTCTCTGCTCCATTCCCTTCTTGCTGTCCAGTCTACAGCGTGTTCGGAGATTCTGCTATTCTGTTACCTGTTACCCGTTGCCTAGATTCCTGTGACCTGGCTTGTTGTTGACCACGATCCGTTGCTGCCTGCCTTCGACTACCTGCCTGTCTGACCACGTCTCTGCCTCGTCCCCTTGTACTGTGTTGACCGCTTGCTGCCGACCCGGCCTGTACCCGACTCTGCTGTTCCTGCCAATCCGTTCGGATTTCCTGTGCCTGCTGTCTCCGCTGACGACCGTCTGCTTGCCAGTCTATCCGCTTGTGCCTGCCGTCACCAGCCGATCGTCATCAGCCTTATCTACCTGCTGTCAGTGTGCTGCTGACTATCCGGACCTGCCTCTACCTGCCAGGCACTTGTGCCCTCTGAACTTTTGAATCCCTGTTACCACCTCCAGGGGTTCTTGAGCCAGGGGATATGAGGGGCGCGCTCCCTGCATTCCGGGCTCGCCTACTAGGTACGTGACAGTACTGGACAGCCATGTCCGAGCCTGCGCAGGGAGCCTCCCCCATGGACGAGCTCTGCCGCCATCTGGCTGGCCTTACCCAGGCGGTAAAGAGTCTACAGGAAGGTTATGGCAGATTGGAAGAACAAGTCCAGGCGCTATCTGCTACCAGCTGCCCCCGGGGCCCATGCCCTACCATCAGTGGTGATGATGCCACCCGAACCCAGGGTCCCAACTCCAGAACGATTTGCGGGCGACCGGAATAAGTTCAGAGCCTTCCGCAATTCCTGTGAGCTCTATTTTGCCCTGCAACCAAGGACCTTCTCCCTCGAGGCGACCAAAGTGGGGTTCGTCATTTCCCTATTGACGAACGAACCTCAGGCCTGGGCACACCGTCTACTGGAATGAAAGGATCCGTCTTTAGACACCCTAAACACCTTCTTCCTGGCGATGTCTAGACTTTACGAGGACCCCCAACTTGCTGCGACCGCAGAGGCAGCCTTACACGCCCTGCAACAAGGTCGCAGGCCAGTGGAAGATTACGTGTCGGAATTCCGACGTTGGAGCGCTGACACGGACTGGAACAATGCAGCCCTGCGATACCAATTCCGCATGGGTCTGTCTGAGCCTCTGAAGGACGAACTGGCACGTGTAGGCATTCCCGAGACTTTGGAAGCTCTGATAGACATTTCGGTCCAAATTGACAGACGTCTGAGAGAGCGCCACCAAGAGCGTTCCACCGCAGCTACTCGCCCCGTCTGGATGTTGCCACGAGTGCCTAGCTCCGCTCACCCAGCTCCTTCTGCTCCTGCCACAGTCACACTGGATCCTCCGGAACCTATGCAGCTGGGGCTACTCCGTCCATCCCTGACTCCAGAGGAACGTCAACGTCGCCGGGCCGGTAACCTCTGTTTGTATTGCGGAGAACCAGGACACTTTGTTCGCACTTGCCCAGCTAAGATGCTTTAGTGCCTCTTCATCCCACCTGTTTCCTCACCTGTGTTGTCTGATAATACCTCTCACCTGGCTGTTCCTGTTCTTTTGCAGCCTCCAGGAAGGACTATTCCAACCCACGCAGTTATTGACTCTGGGGCGTGTAGTGGCTTTGTAGACTCGTCCTTCGCCCTGAAGAACAAGATTCCCCTTAGACCTAGAGAGAAGGGGCTTTCGGTATTCCTGGCCGATGGGTCTACCCTGGAATCAGGACCAGTGACTCAGGAGACTACCCCCTTATCTGCTACCATTGCCGGGACTCACCAGGAATTCTTATGTCTAGATGTCATTAAGTCTCCTTTGTTCCCCATCATTCTAGGCATGCCTTGGTTGAGAGCACACAACCCACGCATCGACTGGGCCACTGGGATGATTGAGTTCCCTTCGGTCTATTGCCTCCAGCATTGTTGCCCAGCTGTTAACAGGGACTCTTTGGCCCTCCTCTGTTTGGAAGCAGACGCTGAAACCCGGCAAGCTGTACCAAAGGACTATCATGATTTCCTAGATGTTTTCAGTAAAAAGGGGGCCAAAACCTTACCACCCCATAGGCCATATGACTGCCCTATTGAACTACTTCCCGGGGCAGAGATCCCTTTCGGAAGAATCTTCCCTCTATCCGAGTCTGAACTGAGTACCCTGAGATCCTACTTAGATGATAACCTTGAGAAGGGATTCATCCGACCTTCTACCTCCCCGGCTGGCGCAGGGATTTTCTTTGTGGAAAAGAAGGACCATTCCCTACGCCCATGCGTGGACTATCGGGCATTGAACAAGATCACCATTAAGAATCGTTACCCCCTGCCATTGGTACCCGAGCTTTTTCAGAGACTAGGTTCTGCTAAGATATTCTCCAAGCTGGATCTTCGGGGTGCCTACAACCTCGTCCGTATTTGGAGGGGTGACGAGTGGAAGACTGCCTTCCGTACCCGCTTTGGGCACTTCGAATATCTTGTGATGCCGTTCGGGTTGTGTAATGCCCCAGCTACATTTCAGCACTTTGTCAATTACATTTTTAGAGATTACCTTGACCTATTTGTAATTATTTACCTCAATGACATTCCGATTTTTTCCCCCACTTTAGCCGACCACCGAGAACACGTCAAGAAGGTCCTGACTCATCTCCGTCTTCACGGCTTGTATGCTAAACCCGAAAAATGTGTCTTCGAACGGCAGAGCATCCAGTTTCTCGGCCTGGTCATTTCCGTAAGAGGGGTTGAGATGGATCCCCAGAAGATCTCTGCAATCCAGGACTGGCCTGCCCCTTCCGATAAAAAGGGGGTTCAGCGGTTTGTGGGGTTCGCTAATTTTTACCGAAAATTTATCAAAGGATTCTCTTCTATCATCTCTCCCATTACCGGATTGACCAAACAGGGTCAGAGGTTCCGATGGACCCCTGAGGCGCAAGATGCCTTCAAGATCCTGAAGGATTTGTTTGTATCGGCCTCCATCTTAAAACACCCCGATCCCGCTCTACCATACATCCTCGAAGTGGATGCTTCAGAAATAGCAGTTGGGGTGATACTTTCCCAGAGGCAGGGGCCCAAGTCCTTACTTCACCCGGTCGATTTCTTCTCCCGCAAATTGTCGGAGGCGGAGAAGAACTACGACGTCGGTGATCGCAAGTTACTGGCAACAAGTCTGCACTTGAGGAGTGGCGCTATCTTCTGGAGGGTGCCACCCACCCGATCCTGGTTTATACAGACCATAAGAACTTGGAGTACCTTAAGACAGCGAAGAGACTGAAACCACGTCAGGCCAGGTGGGCACTCTTCTTCTCCAGGTTTTCATTCCATATCACCTACCGTCCCGGATCCAAGAATACCAAGCCTGATGCCCTCTCCTGCATGTACAGTCAGCTGGAGAGTCTGCCATCCACGGATACCATCCTCTCTACGGGGAACTTTCTTCTGCTCCAGGGGGACTTAGTGTCTCAAGTTAAGCAGGCTTCCATAGGCACAACACCTCCATCCGGTATCCCGTTGTCATCCAGTAATGACTTTCTGTGGCATGAGGACAAGATTTTTGTTCCCCAGGAAGTTCGGACTCTGGTTCTGGCCTCCTGCCACGACCACCCATTGGCCGGCCATTTTGGGGTATTCAAGACTTTGGAGTTACTCCGACGTACATTCTGGTGGCCACAAATGAAAGACTACTGCAAGAAATATGTGGAGGCTTGTGTCACCTGTATTCGGAGTAAGGGCAGCAAGTCAAGAGCCTGGGGTCTGCTGAAGCCACTGCCTGTTCCTGATAGACCATGGAGGATGATCTCCATGGATTTCATCGTTGAGCTAACCCCTTCGGAGAATTATTCAACAATTTTCGTCATAGTCGATAGGCTCACCAAGATGGCCCACTTTCTGCCTATGAAGGGCACCCCCTCAGCCACAGAGACAGCCAACACCTTCATTAAGGAGGTTGTGAGACTTCATGGCATTCCCGCCAACATCACATCTGATAGGGGGGTGCAGTTCACCTCAAGGTTCTGGAGAGCGCTCTGCGGAGCTCTGAAAATCGAACTTTGCCTGTCCTCAGCCTACCACCCGCAGACCAACGGCCAGACCGAGAGGACGAACCAGACGCTGGAGCAGTACCTACGTTGTTTCTCGTCCTTTTCCCAAGACGACTGGGTCTCGCTTCTGCCTTTGGCTGAGTTCGCCTACAATAATACAGTCCACTCTGCCACCAAGCAATCCCCATTCTTTGCGAACTTTGGCTTCCACCCACTATTCCTGTCTGGCAATCTCCCCGAGTGTTCGGTACCAGCGGTACAGGAGAACTTTAACTTCTTTGAAGTAAATAACAAACTTCTGCAAGAAACCCTGACCAAGTCACAGGAGTACAACAAAGAAGTGTTCGACAGAAAGAGAAGGGGGGAGCTGGATCTCAAGGTTGGGGATCAGGTCTGGTTGTCCACCTTGAATCTTAAACTGTCTTGCCCCTCCAAGAAGTTGGGCCCGAAATTTGTGGGTCCCTTCCCGATCAAGAGGAAATTGAATAATGTGGCATTCGAGCTCAAGCTTCCTGAATCCTTCCGGATCCATCCAGTCTTCCACGCGTCACTACTTAAGCCTGCAGTCCCGGATCCTTTTGCTGACAGAATTACCAGTCCTCCAGAACCCGTGATGGTCGATGGGGAAATTGAATTCGAGATTGAATCCATACTGGACTGCAGGAAGAGACGGAACCAGATTCAATTCTTAGTCAAGTGGAAGGGGTACGGACCTGAGGAGAACTCCTGGGAGCCAGAATCCAACATTCACGCAAAGAGACTAATCCGTGCCTTTAAGAACTCCCACCCGAGTAAGATGGCTCAATTGGGCATCCGGAGGCTGCTCCTTGGGGGGGGCAATGTCACGATCGTCCTGGCGTCCCGGTCGCACACGGGAGAATTACCCACAGAAACCTGTTGTCGAGAACCCGTCGTTCCCCTTTGACGCGCGTTAGCGCGAACTGACGCACTCGGGTGCGCGTCGGCACGAACGAGCGCACACGTGTGCGCGGGGTCATGAACGGGCGCACGGCCACTCGCGGGGGCACGCTGACTCGTCGTGCGACCGTTTTGGCGCCCTAAAGGCTTCTTAAGGTCTCTGCTCCATTCCCTTCTTGCTGTCCAGTCTACAGCGTGTTCGGAGATTCTGCTATTCTGTTACCTGTTACCCGTTGCCTAGATTCCTGTGACCCGGCTTGTTGTTGACCATGATCCGTTGCTGCCTGCCTTCGACTACCTGCCTGTCTGACCACGTCTCTGCCTCGTCCCCTTGTACTGTGTTGACCGCCTGCTGCCGACCCGGCCTGTACCCGACTCTGCTGTACCTGCCAATCCGTTCGGATTTCCTGTGCCTGCTTTCTCCGCTGACGACCGTCTGCTTGCCAGTCTATCCGCTTGTGCCTGCCGTCACCAGCCGATCGTCATCAGCCTTATCTACCTGCTGTCAGTGTGCTGCTGACTATCCGGACCTGCCTCTACCTGCCAGGCACTTGTGCCCTCTGAACTTTTGAATCCCTGTTACCACCTCCAGGGGTTCTTGAGCCAGGGGATACGAGGGGCCGCTCCCTGCATTCCGGGCTCGCCTACTAGGTACGTGACAAATATGAAACATTGCTTGGACGTGTCGTCCAATTGTCTGTTTTGGCAGAGTTTCAAGCTGAAGAACATTTTATTTCCTTTCCAAAGCTGGAATACTTCCCTTTTTTTTTTAAAGTATCACACATGTAGAGACCCCTAGTATCCACTGGAGCACTTGTGTGAGACACCCTAAAAAGTTTGTTCTGGTGTCCCACACTAGTGCTCCTGCGTCCAGATTGTGTAAATAGCTGCTGAGTGTCCTCTCCTTACTTTGAATCAATTTTGAATTTCATTCTAGTTACAAACCCATCTAGACACCAAACTTATTTTAATACTAATAGGCCTGAACAAATGTAGTTAACCTCCATCTGCCAAAAACATCTTATAAGTGGACGAACAAACAATGTTTCCTATGACCGATTACTGTGTCCATGAACATGAAAGCTGCCATTTTAAAATGTACAACAGTGAAGAAAAGCACATGGAGCAGCATGCAAGTAATAATAATAGCAACACACGCTAAGTACTTACTTTTTAGAAGCAGTTTCCTGATCTTTCTGTATTGCCCCTGCTCCATTAATTTGAGGTCTGACCATTGTTTCTTCAGTTGATCCTTGGACCGTCATTCCCCAAAATTCCTGTGTAGACTCTTCAATTTAGTCATGATCTTGGCCTTTCTCACATTTGGGTTTGGGTAAGGTCCATGCTTCCCGTCATAGTCGACCCTCGTGAAGATGTCCACCATCTCTATAAAGGACATATTTGAGGCCTTAAATCTCCTCCGGGATCAGGACATTTGTGGCTCCGGCCTTTCGTCATTGCTGCTCTCCTCTGTATGCATCTGTTGTCTCTCTGCCATGTGCCCTCCCACTGCACCAAAAGAGAAGGGGCTGGGAATATACTAGAAAGAACATCAGGGGCGGGCAGCGTTTCACACATGCACAGTGTATATAAAGCGGAACACGTGTGTGTCGTACGTACGATCTGTGAGCAGAGGACGGAGTAACGGAAGTGACAATTGTTATAATGAAGGTACAATTTTAACTTGGTGCATCAGTGGCCTAAGCTGCTTATAGATTGAGGCCTATATTGGGTCAAGATTAGGAGAGTTTTGTCCAACATTAGGGTTTGTCTTGTGTTGTGTCTTGCAAAGGCTTCACAAATTTTACCAGTTTCTCCAGCGTTGCCTTCCTCTTTATTTTGTTATGACCCAGGATAAATGGCTATTTCTTTTTCATAAATACTTGGCTATGTGTTTTACAAAAAGGACAGTTTGTTTGTGAGTAGGCAGGTACATTTCAAAAATACAAGGTCAAATTAACAAGGGACACCAACACCAACCAACCTACTTGAGGTTAAAAAATACAAGATAATAATGGTGTTGTGGTAACTTGACACACAAAACAAAAAATAATATTATGGAGAGCACTGAAAAAAAATGCAGATCTTTTATTATAAACATTATTATGGAGATCTGGCAAAAAAATTAATTAATATTATTCATGAGATCACCAGAAATAATAAAGAAATCAGTTTGTCATAACTCTATGTGAATATCAGCAGCAAAACAACTTCATTATTCTAGCATTATAAAGAAGACAATGCGCTGCATTAAACTATTTAAAAATTGCAGCATGACGAATGTGCTATCTCCATTACAAATGGTAGTTTTACCAGACCGAGCGCTTCCGTTTCGTCATTTATTCGGAACATGCGTGGCACTTTGTCGGAATTTTGTACACACGATCGGAATTTACGCAAACAGATTTTGTTGTTGGAAAATTTGAGAAGCAGATCTCAAATTTTGTGCGACGGAAATTCTGATGGAGCCGGTCGGAATTTCTGACAAAAGGCTCCCATTGAACATTTTCCATTCCGACCGTGTGTACGGGGCATAAGATGATTTGTCTTATCCTGCCCCACATGCTGAACAAGAGAAATCTATCAATTTCCCCATCTACGTTAAACAGCGTTGTTGAGAAATCTCTCCTGACAGTTATTATATTCTGACAGGCAGCACCTTCGACTGTCAGATTAACCCATCACTGGCTGCAGTGATTGGGTGTAGCCACTGTTGGGCTGACAGTTTTACACTTGGTCCTTAGATTTTTAGATTGAAGGATGTTCAGCAAGAAAGTGCCAACAGAAAACCCCCAAGTCTCAAATTTTCAACAATTTCAGCCGATTTTTCACCCGGCTCCTAAGATTTTCAGATTGAAGGGTGTCAGGCAGGAGGGTGCCGTCAGTGCCCCCCATGGCTCGAATTGCAGCCAGTTCATTAGGAACCAGACAAAATGTGTCCAATGCATGGCTGGCCTAAGCATTCCCTTGCAAATCAGCACTGATAGTCTGGACCTTATCAGAAGGTAAAAAAATCTGAGTCAACTTTTAATTTGTTCCTGCTGGTTAGGGAGAGATAAGACAGCTATCCTTCTGTATGCCAGTATTGAAGCGTAAGAAATCCCAGTCTTCCAGTTTGGATAGACAGATCAGAAGATAAGGCCTAGTGATAGTCTACTTTCTATGTGCCCTCTCTGTTTCCTAAATGTAATTAGACTACATAACCCATGTTGGGGCATTAACCTTCTAGTGGTCTACTGGAACTGCTGTAGAAAATAAAGGGGATATAGCTTGTACAAAAAACAAAAGCGTAAAGTAGAGATAAACCATAACTGAATGATATAGGTTGCTAAAGCACCGTCTATCCTAAACAACTGGCATTTCACCTTTTTTCAACCTTTGTTGCATTTCAGTGTTTTTGGGCCATGCCTGCATAATGTGTGTTAAAACAGGCACTTGTCTCCATTGGAAACCTATAGGATAGGGTGAGAACGCAGGCAATGCAGAAGCACATTTAGGAGACAAGGACAGAGTTTTTGCACTCTACAACAGGAAGTTCCCAAACAAGGACTTTTATGGTAGGTTCACCAACTATTTTTTTTTAAATGTATTACAAATGACATTTATTAAAATCGAAATTATGTAAACATGAGATTTTAGTGATTGGATTTCCATATATTTTAAATGAAAGTGCTACAAGAAAAAACAAAGACTCCCATTGCTCAGATATACATAGAAATTTTTTCACTTTGTGTCTGAAATAGGAAGTAAAGGGAATATACCCCCATGGAACACAGACAGCAAAAAATAACTAAAAAATGATTGGGCTTTTAACCACCTACTCTCTCTGTCTCCTGCTGCTCGGTACCTGATTGTGTGCTGTGGCAGAGATTGAAGCCGGGTTTACTTTTACTTTCCTCTCATCTGCAGACCCAGGTACAAAGCTCACTGAGAGAACAAGAGAGACAGACATCAGAGAAAGAGACATCAGAGACAGACATCAGAGAGAGCCATCAGAGAGAGACATGAGAGAGAGAGAGAGACATCGGAGAGACATGAGAGAGAGACATCGGAGAGAGAGAGAGACATCAGAGAGAGCCATCAGAGAGAGAGAGACATCGGAGAGAGACATGAGAGAGAGACATCGGAGAGAGAGAGATATGAGAGAGAGACATCGGAGAGAGAGAGACATCCGAGAGAGAGAGAGACATCAGAGAGAGCCATCAGAGAGAGACATGAGAGAGAGAGACATCAGAGAGAGAGAGAGAGAGACATGAGAGAGAGACATCGGAGAGAGAGAGAGACATCCGAGAGAGAGAGAGACATCAGAGAGAGCCATCAGAGAGAGACATGAGAGAGAGAGACATCAGAGAGAGAGAGAGAGAGACATGAGAGAGAGACATCGGAGAGAGAGAGACATCGGAGAGAGCCATCAGAGAGAGACATGAGAGAGACATCGGAGAGAGAGAGAGACATGAGAGAGAGACATCCCAGAGAGAGAGAGAGACATCAGAGAGAGCCATCAGAGAAAGCCATCAGAGAGAGAATGATAACAAACAATGTAGCGCTATAATGTCAAAAAATGTAAAAAAAACCTAGACATAAATCACCAAATGATCTGGTAGTGAAATCAAACTTAAAAGGTCAGCACACATATCACATGTTGTGCAGTCTAGTAAGGAATACAGAAAATGTGCTACAGTGAACTAACAATATGAGCATAAAAAAGTCCAGCCATGACAAAATAATGTGAAACGTGAGTCCAGATATTCCGTTGGTATGAACTATGTATAGCCTTCCGTTCACAGCCAGAAAATATTATAGAAAACGGTGGATACCCTTACCGAAAATGGTGGACACAATCTACTGTATAGTAAATGTGTCATGCAGGTTTATGTGCGTCACACACGATTCGTATACATCAGGTCATGGATCACCATCCGAATAGCCGCTGCCCACTTCAGGATCGATACACCTCAGATCTCCCGGGTTTTCAACTTTCTCTCGAAGGTTCCGGTCAGCTAGGGGCTCGGAGCGGGTTCACCATAAACAAAAGGTAAGGACACAATGCCTCTCATAGTGAAATTCCACCATTAAAGGTTTTATTTGAAAAAAAATTCCAAATGACATATAAAAAATGACATACAAAATATCCAAAAAGAATCACGTGATCCAATAAAAATGAACGATAAAAAGAGCAATATGGGGAGCAGGAAACGCTAGCCCGACGCGTTTTGACTAATAAGCCTTCTAGTGGGGCATTACCTCTGGTAATGTCCCAGTAGAAGGCTTATTAGTCGAAACGCGTTTCCTGCTCCCCATATCTTTTTATCGTTCATTTTTATTGGATCACGTGATTCTTTTTGGATATTTTTTATGTAATTTTTTTTTTCGAGAGAAAGTTGAAAACCCGGGAGATCTGAGGTGTATCGATCCTGAAGTGGGCAGCGACTATTCAGATGGTGATCCATGACCTGATGTATATGAATGGTGTGTGACGCACATAAGCCTGCATGACACATTTACTATATAGTAGTTTGTGTCCACCATTTTCGGTAAGGGTATCCACCGTTTTCTATAATATTTTCTGGCTGTGAACGGAAGGCTATACATAGTTCATACCAACGGAATATCTGGACTCATGTTTCACATTATTTTGTCATGGCTGGACTTTTTTATGCTCATATTGTTAGTTCACTGTAGCACATTTTCTGTATTCCTTACTAGACTGCACAACATGTGATATGTGTGCTGACCTTTTAAGTTTGATTTCACTACCAGATAATTTGGTGATTTATGTCTAGGTTTTTTACATTTTTTGACATTATAGCGCTACATTGTTTGTTATCATTCGTTATTTTGACTTAGTTTGTTTGTATGTTAGCTGCTGTTTTGTGTTATATTTTTTGTCATTTATATAGGGAGCGCAGTGTTTTCCCCCTCTTTTTGATTTGTACACATCAGAGAGAGACACCAGAGAGAGAGGGAGAGAGAAACATCAGAGATAGAGAGAGAGCCATCAGAGAGAGACATGACAGAGAGAGAGAGAGACATCAGAGACATCGGAGAGAGAGACATCAGAGAGAGACATCGGAGAGAGAGAGACATGAGAGAGGGAGAAACATCAGAGAGAGACATCCGAGAAAGAGAGAGAGACATCAGAGAGAGCCATCAGAAAAAGCCATCAGAGAGAGACACCAGAGAGATAGAGCTGGAGAGAGAAACATCAGAGATAGAGAGAGACATCAGAGAGAGACTCCAGAGAGAGAGAGACATCAGAGAGAGAGAGACATCAGAGAGAGAGAGACATCAGAGAGAGAGAGACATCAGAGATAGAGAGACGTCAGAGAGAGCCATCAGACAGAGACATCAGAGAGAGAGAGAGAGCTATCAGTGAGAGCCATCAGAGAGACACCAGAGTGAGAGACATCAGAGAGAGACACCAGAGAGAGAGACATCAGAGAGAGACACCAGAGAGAGAGACATCAGAGAGAGACACCAGAGAGAGAGACATCAGAGAGAGACACCAGAGAGAGAGACATCAGAGAGAGACACCAGAGAGAGACACCAGAGAGAGCCATCAGACAGAGAAAGACATCAAAGAGAGAGACATCAGAAAGATACATCAGAGAATACACAGAGAGAGGGAAAGACAGCAGAGAATACAGAGGGAGACTCTTTGTATAGGTGGAAAGGGAATAATGTGATGTTAGGCCTCCACCCCCAAGCTTTAGTGCTATGCCATGCTCACAGATTGGTAGATTTACGAGGGCTACAACCAAATGAGGATGCCTTTTTGGTACACACAATTTGAATTAGGTTATAACAATATTATCTACTAAACTGTGTAAAAGAATGTTGTTTTGAGGTTTTAGATTTACAACACCTTTAAGGAACATTATTCTTATTACAGCCAAAAGAAAAGTAACAATCTTTTCACTCTTCATTTTAAATAGATGTTGAGTTGAAAATGTTGTAATGGCTGCTCATCCATCGTTAAAGCTAAACTCTAGCCAAAACTTTTTATTTTGTCGTGCATAGAGAAGGGAATGTTTAGAACCTTGGGATGAGTTTTATTGCCATGCGTGTCCCTACTGGGGAGTACGTTGGCTTTAGTGGAATGTCTAGTGGAAATCTTTCCAGCAGAAACAGAGGCAAAAACAAAAAAACTTTTTCAGCAGCATGAAGAAGGATTGTCCTAGTGATCAGGAACGGATTAAGGCCAAATGGGGCCCTTGGTAAGGCAGCAACTTTGACTCCCCATCCATTTGATTAACAATCATAAGAATTGCAGTTGGCTTTGAGAAGTTTTCCCATGTCTATTGTGTGTATTGGTATAGCCACTCACCATTAGACACCAACTGCCCACAAGTGCATCCTCCATTTTAGAATAGAAGGCAGGT
Source organism: Lithobates pipiens (assembly GCF_037356315.1). Lineage (NCBI taxonomy): Eukaryota > Metazoa > Chordata > Amphibia > Anura > Ranidae > Lithobates > Lithobates pipiens. The sequence goes on along the minus strand of NW_027507758.1, from coordinate 135,155,595 downwards.
GCACATTTAGACTAATGGTGCTGTCCCCATGATTAGGTTAAAAATGAGCCCCTAACATCCACTGGTCCCTAGGTTTCCTTGTAGATGATCTGGCTCTTCCAGTGTCACCAACAAGCCTAAATTATTGTACAGGCATAAAATGAACAAGAAGTGAAGGAAAATCTCCCCAATCGGGTCACATGCAGATATAAAACATGCCAGAAATGTTAACTTTTCTCCACTCCATCCAAAAAAAATTGCCTGGAGTTGGTCTTTAACGAGACCAGGAACTCTTTGATATTCTACTATCATCAACAAAAGATCTGCCAGTATGTGACAAGATAAATTATTTCTATAAAGTCTCAATTTACTCTTTTTGGATAATGTTTGGAATCACAATTCCTGTAGCAGTAGCGCAGTATAGGGTAATAGTTTAATAGCTGGAAACATGAAAACTTCTGTGGTTTTTACACAATTACATTTCTGCCTAATCTTAACATTGCATTTCGGACTTGTTTACTTATGTACTTCCCAGAATATGAAGAAATATCAGAAATGTGCAATCGTTAGGCCAGAAATTAAAGTGAAATTTCAGGCAAAAGCAAAAATGACATACTGTATATGATGCATCTTGTCATTAGCAGTAACCAGCTGTGTTAGTGCTGTTGACAAACTGTAGCATGTGCCATTTTTTTTTTCCATAGTTCTGCTTTTAATCCAATAAGCAAATCAGTTGCTAAAGTGTACCACAGAAGAAAAAAAATATTAGACTAATTTTATCTTTCCTAGTTTTGCTTCTGGTTTTCATTTAAATACAGTATGTCGTAATTTGTATGTTCTTTATTGACAATGACGATAATAACAAAATTCCCCTGGATTGTCCTAGGGGTAAAGAGTTGAGAAAACTGCCGAGTGCTTCTCTTTTAAAAAACAGCAAACTCATAATTACATTGCCTGTAGCTTTATCTCACGAGTGTGTTACATAAAAGTTCACTTTGGAAATTAAAGAGAATTTATAGCGCATTCCCAGTAAGAACATACTGTATTTGATGCATTATTTAATGACGCATTAACATATTTTTTAATGTCATTTTCATATTTGATATGATCTCTGTGTAGGGATTATTACTTCTTCTCTTAGATGTGTATAATTACAAGTTTTAAAGTGACCCTTTAACTACAGGGTCAAAACAGCAAATAGACATACCTGTAAAAAGAAGAGGCGTTAGAATTACCTTTACGGCAATCCTTGTCTTGAAACGCTGTGGGAGAAACCACTATGTGCAGCAGGGTTAGCAGGTATTCAAACTCCCAGAAATGTTAAATATCCACAGGTGCCGTGGAGTAGCATCATTTGATTTGATATGGGATTTGTATTGCGCCAAATGCGCTCCGTTAGGAGCACGTCTAGGTGCACAGAGACCCTAAAATCAAGTTGAGATGTCCAATAGAATGTTAAAAAAGGAGCCTAGGGTGCCCAATATGAAAGAGGTAAAGTAAAACAGAAAAAAAACGGAAAGGGGGGGAGGGGGTAACCCTCCACATGGAGGAGGAAAAAGAGCATACAAAATCCATGGTTTTTGCACAATTCCTATTTTTCATCATATTATCCGTAGGCCTGGATTAAGAGGAAAGTTTTAAACCTTTCCTGAAACTCTGGAGGAAGGGTAAGGACCTTAGAGATGCTGGAAGGGAGTTCCACAGCTCATTGCCCTTTGTAACCAGGCGTCTGTTACCAGTACATTTTAATATGCTGATTGTCGGTTCTGTAAGAAGTAAGTTGGCCGATCAGAGTGGTCTTGATGGTACATAGTGAGAGGCCCATTCAGACAGATAAATTGGGCCCAGTTTCTGGTGTGCCCTATACATATAGCACATTTCCTTGAATATTACTCGCTTGGCAATAGGAAGCCAGTGCAGTTTTTCCAGCACGGGAGAGATGTGGTCCGTTCTGGCGCATCCGGAGACCAGGCAAACAGCTTGATTCTGAGTTGCTTGCAATTTCCTTTGCCACTTCAATGGAAGTCCAAGAAAAAAGATGTTAGAGTAATCCAACCGGGAATGCACAAGGCCCTGTACAAGCGTTATACAGTTTTCGTACAAAAACAGATCTTTCATTTTTCAGAGTCTCTGTATATAGAAATTTGAGTTTTTGATACAGAGTTTTGCATGAGGTATAAATGACAGGCAGGGATCAAAGATGATATCTAGGTTCCTGACTTGTTTTGATGGCGTTAGGATGGGGCATCATGACAGTGTTACAAGATATGGGACACAGGAAAGGTAGGTATAGATTCATAAAGCCTAAGTATAATGTTTAAAGATGTTAAGGGCAATCATCTGGATGGTTATAGGCTCTTGACAAGTTGTAGAGTACCTGGTCTTCACAAAAGTTGTAGCCTCTGGGAGTGCCTGGTCTTCACCAAAGCTGTATTGTCTGGAAGTATCTGGTCTTCACCAATGTTGTCACCTCTGGGAGTAGCTGGTCTTTACCAGAGCCCCTGTTGGTGGGGTTGACACTTATGTGGCAAGCACTCCCACAAGCGCTGCCACAGTGCAGCCCCTTAAAATGACCAGCAGCTAAACAGGCTCAAGAAAAGGGTTGTAACTAGGCAAGCAGAGATCACACCAAAGGGTCATGCCAAAATAAAGTCTGGGAAGGGTATCCAAAAGGTGTTTGGTAGCTGACCAGAACAAAAAGAAACAGCCAAAAGCCAAGAAACAGCTAAGGTTGGGAAAGACAGTGATCAAGCGAGAGCTGTCGATGTGAGCTCAGCATCAAGGACAATCTGAAATAAAGAAAAGAGAGAAATCAAGCAAATGTGTATGATGGACAACTTAAAAACAGAACAATATCTCCTTAAACATAGGAGCTGGACCAATTAGGATAACTCCAACAATGATTAAACCTACTGTCATGCTTTTATGCTATCGTATGTAGGTATTTGTGCTTACAGATTGGTTCTACATCCCAAAAACACAGACAGACCTGCTTTTGCAGAGGACAATCCAATCTTACAACAAATATTTTAATTGGGCACAAATTGCCTCCCCTCATTATTGTCTGTAAAGAATAAGGAGAAATACCTGGCCACAGTAAGAAGCTAAGTACAGCTTGCCAATATGGAGGACGGCACTGAATCTTAAAAAAAACTAGAATTCATCACAAAGTCATTGGCCAGGTAGCAGATATGAATTTGCTTCGGTGGTGCTTAGAGATTAAACATAATAAAAATGGTATGTGGAAGCCTATAGCTGTAAGATGATCCAATCCTGTGACATCCCAAAGCAAGCTAAAGTGGAATTCTGGGCTAACGCTAACTAATCTTAAAACTGCTCCCACCCCCCTTCTAACACCTATGCTAACTACTCTGGGGAAAAAAGATCTGGATACGTACCTGTTTTCAGACCTCTTCTGTCTGGCGATGTGATCGACTCCCCTGTGAAATCGCAGACAATGCATAGTACATAGTAAGCCTATGGATGACATCACTGCAATCCCAGCCATTGTCAAGCGCTCTCTTCGCTTCCCTGTAGCTAGTGCTGGCTGACATAAGGGAGTTCACTTGACCAACCTGGAGTGGGCTGAAAATAGGTAAATATACAGATCTTTCTTTCACAGGTTAAGCTGGTCATAGATGGATCGAATCTCAGCCAGTTCAGCAGGGACCAACCGAGATTTGATCCATCTATGGGCAGGCTGATTGTACCAAAGTTGATCCGATTACCTTGTTTACAACCAGCATGTCAGATTTTTAGCATGCGATTAATGGCAGCAGCTATTGCCTCTAGCAGTAATTATTTTGCTTTCCCAGTAAGGACGACTCCCTGTGTCCCTCCGCCGTGAGAACACAATAGCTCTGCGGGCGGGATTCCACCTTCAACACCGACTGTGTTCAAGGGGAAATTGAGCAATTTTCTTTCCTGCAGCCTCTGGTTGCAAGAAAGAAAATTGCATAATCTATGGCCTTCCTTAGATAGTATAGGTGTTAGGAGGAGGGTGGGAGCAGTTTTAAGATTAGTTAGCTTTAGCCCAGGATTCCAGTTTAAGAAATCAAACCGCATGCCACACAGATCTGTTCCCTGTGCCCCAACCAGGGAGATCTAACCTCACTTATTATCCTGGAGGCCATGCAGAAAGCAACGAAAAATGTCTCAAGCAAGCAATGAACAATAAATACCTAGCAGATACTCCAAAGCTTGAGCTTCCTCCACCCATAACTAAAAGAAAACCAGTTTTGACCAGAGTCAGGGTTTAGCATATTTTAACATATGTCTACATTTCTTTCAGTGCTAAATAAAACCACTGTTCACATTAAAGTGGTTGTAAACCCTTACAAACCACTTTGACCTACAGGTAAGCCTAGATTAAGGCTTACCTGTAGGTCCAGGAAATATCTCCTAAACCTGCACGGTTTAGGAGATATTTACTAAAAGACAGTGACATCTGTCTATGGCGCAGTGGCGTTAGTGGCGGCTCCCGTGCGCATGCGCGGGAGTGGCCGGAGCAGCGATACCCAGAAGAAGATGGAAGCTCCGGACTACAGGGGACAGCGGTGACATCGCTGGTTCCTGTGTCAGGTAAGTGACACATAATGGGCTACTATGCGATGCATAGTAGCCCATTATGCTTTACCTTTGCAGGGAGACAAAGAGGAAGTAAACCCATCAGGGTTTACTTCCTCTTTAAGTGTCTATTCACATTTGTACGACTTGTCATCCGACTTTAGACATTAAAGTCGGATGGCAAGTCATACCCCATGGTTTCCAATGATAACCATTCATATATGTGCAACTTAAAGTTGCAACAACTTCAAAGTAGTTCATGCACTACTTTGGTCTGATTTTCATGCAACTTGAGGGCCATAAACTTCAATGTTATCCCTCAAAGGTTGCATGAAAATCATACCTGAATGTTTTACATGCAACAGTTGTCCATTATCTTTGGTCAAAGCCAAAGTTGCATCAAAGTTGCACTCCAAATTCAAGCTACTTGTGTCAATGGAGTCTTAATGGAACTTACTATAAAACTCCTGGGTTGTATTACCAGAACATTGTATAGAAGTATATGGAAGTGCTCGGTTTGTGCTTAACAAATTTAAAGTGATTAAAAACTTTAAATATACCCAGTGACTGGCCCCTTTTTTTGTGGTGAGATTCCTAATAATGTTTTTGTTTATATTATGTTTATGTTTGTATTGGTATTTCTTATGTATCTTGTTTTGTTCACGCGTATAGACTGACATCAATCATTGTACACATAAAAGGCATGGATCCTGAAGAAGCGAGTCCTTTGCGAAATGCATCGGTCCTAGACACCAAATACCACAATATTGGTTATATACATGAACTCTGTATTTTTAACTGTGTTCTTCGTTTATATATTACTTTATTATATGATGTAGTAAAACATTATTGACATTTTTGATGTTAACTTTAACCATTTGCCCCACTGGTCACTTAAACCCCCTCCTAGCCAGATCAATTTTCAGCTTTCAGTGCTCTCACACTTTAAATGACAATTACTCAGTCATGCAACATTGTACCCATATGAACCTTTTGTCCATTTTTCACACAAATAGAGCTTCTTTTGTTAAAAAAAAGACCGAAAATTTGGTAAAAATATGTATTTTTCTTCATTTCGGTTATAAAATTTTGCAAATTTGTAATTTTTCTTCATAAATTAAAATTTATACTGCTACATCATTGGTAAAAATAACCAAAATCAGTGGATATTATTTGGTCATTGTGAAAGTTATAGAGTCTACAAACTATAGTGCCGATCTCTGAAAATTGATCACACCCGATGTACTGACAGTCTATCTAATTTCTTGGGACACTAACAAGCCAGGACAGTACAAATACCCCCCAAATTACCCCTTTTTGGAAAGTAGACATTCCAATGTATTTAGTATGAGGCATGATGAGTCTTTTGAAGTTGTATTTTTTTCCCACAATTCTTGCAAAATTTATATTTTTTTTTCACAAAATTGTCATAATAAAAAGTTATTTCTCACACACAATATATGCATACTTCCAATTACACCCCAAAAAGCATTCTACTACTCCTCTCAAGTATAGCAATACCACATGTGTGAGACTTATACACAGCCTGGCCACATACAGAGGCCCAACATACAGAGATCACCATCAGGCGTTCTAGGGACATAAATTAAAAATGTATTTTCTTGACTACCTCTTATATTTTTGAAGGCCCTGGAGCACTAGGACAATGTAAACGCCCAACAAATTAGCCTATTTTGGAAAGCAAACACCCCAACGTATAATCTATGAGGCATAATGAGTGGAAAAATGTGGAAAGAAAATTAAAACTTATTTTTTTTTTTTTTTACACAAAGTTGTTCATTTATAAGATATTTCTAAAACCCAGCATGTACATAGCAAAATTACACCCCAAAATACATTCTGCTACTTCTCCTGAGTATGGCGATACCACATGTGTGAGACTTTTACACAGCCTGGCCACATACAGATACCCAACATGAAGGGAGCACTATCAAGTGTTCTAGGAGCATAAATTACACATCTAATTTGACTACCTATTATACTTTTGTGAGACACTGATGGGCACTGTAGTGGCACTGATAGGCACTGTAGTGGAATGAATGTGGCACGGATGAGTACTAATGCGGTTGGTTGTGAATGTGGCATGGATAAGTACTGATGTGCCATGAATGAGCACTGATGTGGCACGGATGAGCACTGATGTGGCATGGATGTGGCATGGATGAGCACTGATGTGGCATGGATGTTGCATGGATGATCACTGATGTGGCACATATGAGCACTGATGTGGCATGGATGAGCACAGATGTTGCATGGATGAGCACAGGAGTGGCATGGATAAGCACTGATGTGGCATGGATGAGCCATGAATGGACCATGGATAGGCATGGATGAGCAATGGATGGGCACTGAAGAGCCACGGATGAGCACGGCTGGGCATGGATGAGCATGGCTGAGTATAGCTGGGCATGGATGAGCATGGCTGGGCATGGATAAGCAAGGATGAGCATGGCTGGGCATAGATGAGAATGGCTGGAGCATGGATGGGCATGGATGAGCATGGCTGGGCATGGTTGAGCATGGCTGGGCATGGATGGAGCATGGCTGGAGCATGGATGAAGCATGGGTGGGCATGGCTGGAGCATGGGTGGACATTGATCAGCGCTGTAGGCACTTCATATCCAGCTCACAGTACTGCTGCACCCGGCTCCTTCCTCTGCTCGCACACTGTACCGAATGTGTGAGGGGAGAAGCGGAACTGGTCATGCTCCAGTCTGTCGCCAACAGATCACTCTGTCATTGGATGAAGTGGCCGATGTCATTAGCCCTTTACACCGTTCCGTGACCCGCCCGGTCCTCCAGGCCAGATGGTCTTGGACATTCCCTGGTGCGCACCCCAGGGGGCATGCGGGAGCGCGATTCTGGGAGGACGTCATTTGATGGCTTTCCAGAGTTGTCCAACTGCGTTGTAGCCATCATTCAACTATGGCCTGGTCGGCAACTGGTTAATATATAATTTCTCCGTGGCACATATAAAGTCACAATTTCCTTTCCCACCCTCCGGGGGTTGGGGAGTGAAATGGTTTCTATATTTTTTGTACATGATCAGGGATGGTGTCCACTGGGAAACAGATATTAAGTTTGTTGAACACAAACCAAGCACTTTCACATACTTCTATACAATGTTCTGAACATAAAACCCAAGGGATTTATAGCAAGTTACATTCAACATCTTGGTGCCAAGAGCATGCAAATATGCGGCCTGTTGGCAGCCAGGTCTTGGTGCCGAGCAGCTGCATATTTGTGTGCAATAGAGCTAACAGCGATGTGCCGAGAGCGCGTGCCCTGCGTACTCCCGGCACAGTGACTGGCGGCTCACAGAAAGCTCCCGATAGGTACTTGTGATCAGGAGTTTTCCAATCATGTGATTGATTTGACAGCCAATCACAGCGGTCATATGGTCACAAGCCCTGCCCCACAGCATTCCAATTCCCTTAAAAGGCCAATGTGAGCTTGCGCCATGGGATTAATGTAAAATATGCTAAACCACAACTCCAGTCAACACTGGTTTTCTTTTAGTTATGAATGGAAGAAGCTCAAGCATTGGAGCATTTGCCATATTTTTATTGCTGTTATGGACCTTGCTTGAGACATTTTTCGTTGCTTTCTGCCTGGTCCAGAATAAGAAGAGAGCTTAGATCTCCCTAGTCAGGGCACAGGGAGCAGATCTGTGTGACATACAGTTTGATTTCTTAAACTGGAATTCTGGGATAAAGCTAACTAATCTTAAAACTGCTCCCCTCCTCCTCCTAACACCTAAGGCAGACCTAGATTATGCAACTTTTTTTCATGCAACCAGGGTTAGTTATATACATGAACTCTGTAATTTTAACCATGTTCTTCTTTTGTGTATCGCTTTTTATATATTGCAATCAAACATTATTGACAGTTTTATAATGATACTGAACAGAGAAATGTTAATTGAGATAATGAATTCACATACAGTATATCATATATATCATGGAAAACAGAGAGAACCGAAAAGCGCCTCTGAGTGCAATGTTTTAATGTGTAGTACAATAAAAAATATTCAACACTTACATCAGTAAGTACAGGTGTATTCATTGGAGGTGGAACAATATTGTATGCCTGATCTACTATTTTATCTGGATATCCCTTTTCAAGGAACTTTTGTTTAAGATGTGAACTCTGAGAGATATATTGACAATCTCTAGTGCAATTCTGCCTCAGTCTACAGAACTGCCCTTTGCGTATGTTTTTAACCCATTGAGGGTGGTGGCAACTGTCAAAGTGAAGATATGAATTTCCCGCAGTGGGTTTTGTATAATTGTGGGCAAAGATTTTATTGTGTTCATGGTTGAGTTCAAGGTCCAAGAAGGCTAGACTGTCCTTGTTCCAAACAGCTGAAAAAAAGAGTCCTAGGTTTTTGGCGTTGCAGTGAGCAACAAAGTGATCAGCCTGATGTCCCAGATGATGATGATGTCGTCGATATAACTGCCATAAACTACCAAGTGCTTGGCAAAGGGTTTTTTTTTTCCATTTGAATTGATTCTCCCACAGACCCACGGTCAGGTTGGCGTAGGACGGGGCAAAATTGGCTCACATCATTGTACCATGGGTCTGCAGGTAGAATTCATCTTCAAAATGGAAATAATTGTGCCTTAAGCAAAAAGAAGTGGCATCCAAGACAAAAGAAGCCTGTTTAGTAATAAGCATGGGGTTTGATGATAAAAATGGTTGTACTGCCAGTAAACCTATATTGTGCGGAATCGACGTGTACAGGGAGTTTACATCAAGGGACAGCGAGGAATACCTGTCAGTCCATGTGTAGGAAGACAGAAGTTCCATGAGGTGTATGGAGTCACGTATATATGACTGAAGGTTCTTCAATCACTAGTGACGCTGTTAATTAAAGCCACAATGGGTCTGCCAAGGGATGCAGTGGATCTTTGTGCACTTTCGGTAAGTGATAAAAATAAGGTATGCTACCGTAGTAAAATCTTTTCACATAAAAGCTGTCTCTTTTTTATCTATAACCTGATCAGTGGTAGCTTTTTGCAAGCACATGTTTTTATAAAATGTTTTTATGTTTTTTATATTATGTCATTGTTTACTTATTGCATTATTCCATAAGTCCTTATTGTTGTGCAGCACAATCATCAGATATTCAGTCAGCTGTTTTCTATTCACAGGTGTGCCATACGGACTTTGCGCATGCTCTGAAACGCATTGTGTTCCCTCTGACCTTGCTGACGTCACACGCTGTTCCACGAGCAGAATCGTTACCTTTCCTCCATAGGATACAGCCGGCTTCCTCTCCAGCTCCTTGCAGCTCTCAGCCTGGACTTGGTACCCCTTGGAACATGCTCTCGACACTGGCCATATCTCCAGGAGACTTCAACCTCCCATGAATACACCTGTACTTACTGATATGTAGTTGAATATTTTTATTTTACTACACATTAAAACATTGCTCTCAGAGGCGCTTTTCTGTTCTTTCTGTTTTCCATGTTGATTATGAGTTGGCTTCACTCCTGAGAAGAGCAGCTCAGAGTGCCTGTGTCCATATAGACTTTATCATCCTTATCCAGTTCCTCAGATCCACTACTCGGTAATTCTCACAACTGATTGGACTTTTTATATTCACTTGTGGACTTTTTATAAATGATTCATCCAGTCCTGCTTTTTATTACTATTTAATTGATTGTGAATCATTATATCGGAACCCTGAGCGCTAGCATTTGCTGTTTTTATCATATATCCAAAAAATAAGGCTGCGCTAAAACTTATACATTACAGTATTAACAATGTGACGTGTTAAATTCTAGTATTAAACAATGTATACTATCAAGAAAAATTGTGTATAAAAACATCAAACTTGAAGCACATAAAAAGTCCAAAGAGAGGGAAGTACGAAGGTATGGAATAAGTCCCTTGAAGTGACTCTTTACAAACACCCTTCAGATGTATAGCAGGTGCGCCCAAAGAGGAAGTTCTATCCACCACCTATTTCAATGAGGCTTACCAGCTGCCAAGATCTCTTTTTAGGGAGATCATACAGGCATGAAGAAAAAACGATCGTTCCTGGTCTCTCCGATGGGTTCTGCTGGCGTCTCCACCTCTTATATCTCTTTCTTACAACGTCTCACATTCCACCAAATTTTTTAGATAAGACAAGAAAGAAAGGCTCCCATAGCGTAATTCCGCATAAAAATTTAATACGAACGAAATAAAAGTAAAACAAACTCACAAATTCCAGTTGAGTACAAGCGTAAGTACAATCACGAGCCGGCCGGCTCTCTCCTATTAAGACTGCCCGTCCTTCCTGGTCAACAGGGAATGGCGGTAACGTCAGCACGCCGCTCACCCTACGTCGTTTCGTCAAAAGTGACTTCTTCCTGGGGTACGGGCGGCGCGCTGACCCACCGCCTAAATACTCACTAGCTACAGAACGTAACCGCCCACTTCCGAGCTCCTGGCTACAGCTCCTAATCAGCCATTTTAGAAATGGGCAAAAATGATCGTTCGCCCTGATCATTAAATGAAACTAAATGAAATAAAATACACGAACGCTATAAGGAATCGGACACGAACCGTTTCACAAATAGGTTCATACTCATTTGATCTTTTTTGTGAATTAAAAAATCTTAAAAATAAATAAACTAAACTAAAAAACACTCTAGAGAATCAGAACTGACCTGTTCTCTGAATGGGATCATATCTGATGGTACAATCCGGTCGCATACCTACCCATTAGGAAAGCACGATCGGACAAGGTCAACCCCCCATACCCGATCGCACAGTTCTAGTAACTGCACCCAGAACATAGGAGGGCCCACCATCATTCCCCGACCTTACTCTTCCACATGGGCAAAGGACACTGTCAGATCATCAGACCATCAGGCCATTTCTTAAGTCTAAAAATTTCATAAAACTCTATAAAGAAGGAAAGGAACATTCTCATATACAGGACATTGTTCCAATTAGGCCTTATATAACATAGGCCATTTAAAAAAATCCTCAAGTAAGCTAAATAAATCGCAAATAACAAAAACATCCCCAAGTGAGCTTAGTTAACCCAAACCCACAGGGGGGGACTACTATCCCATACTTTATTATGGGTCGCCCACCAATTATGGTAGACTTCTTAAGAGAGGGTGGTCAAATGTTAATATTACCTCATATCACCTAATATCTAACATTTTAATCAATGCTAAACCCTAAAGGATCGGGGGTTCCATGACGTCTCAATATATAGATGGGAGAGATCATAGAGCCCTCCTCATCACCCACTTAAAAAGATGAATGAAACCCGTTCCCAGGGTGACCTAAAATATTGTAAAGGGTGGCCAGAACCACTCTACCAAGTCTTACTGGTCAGTACTAAAGCGGGATATACCTCTCACATCACCTCACAGGGGATGATGTCAGATAGATGGAAATAATCCCGCAAGGTCAATAATTAATTGCTATACTTCAGAATGGGCACCCCCAGTGATTTGTCAAAAAAGTGGATAATTCAAAAATTCTCTAATCTTATCAGGACCGAAAATACGGAACAAACCCAGGAATTCGGAAGTGGTTCACATTATATCATATCATGACTCTCGTTTTGGTTGTTGTTTTTTTTTTTTAATTCTTTTTAATAACTTATTCTTGCAGCGCTGTTGTGATCACATGATCTTTCCCTCTTCTTTGGCAACTGTGGGGAAGGATCTTTAGGAGGGGCTTTTATTACTTTGCTGCTGTATGTTCTCTACATTGTGAGTCTGTGCCTAGCCTGCTATGCCAGTCACATGACTAAAAAAAAAAACAGTTTTAGCAGAGCAATTCAAATTAAATTATAAATATCAAAAAAAGTTTTACAATTCCTTATAAATCTTTATTGAACATCAAATGTGTATTATTTTTGTGCATTAACCACTTAAGGACCGCCGTATTGCCAATGTACGTCATTACAATGGCACCGACAGGCACAAGCACGTACATGTACGTGCCTGCCTTCCAGCGGGTGGGGGGTCCGATCGGACCCCCTCCCGCTGGATACGGCGGTCCGGTTCGCTGCAGGAGCGATCCGTGATGAGGGGATGGCCGTTGGTTTCTGGCCATCCCCTCTCGATCGCTCCTGGCCAATGAGAAGCTTCCTCCCACTGTGTATTGTATACACAGGAAGGAGGAAGTGATGTCATTCTCCTCGGGGCGGTCTTTTTGACCGGACTACGAGGAGAAGACAGAAAGTAAGTGTGCACCAACACTACACTGACATGTAGGCACACACAGGCACACAAACCCCCCCCCCGATCCCCCCCCCAGTCACAGTGTCACTGATTGCAGTTATCATTTATTTACTGATCACTGCATTCAGTGTCAGTTGTAAAAGTAAAAACTGTCAGGGCAGTTAGTGTTAGGTCCAGGGTAGCCCCCTATCACCCCCCAATAAAGGTTTAACCCCCTGATTGCCCCTAGAGTTAACCCTTTCACCCCCTTTTGCCAGTGTCACAAAGCGATCATTTTTCTGATCGCTGCATTAGTGTCGCTAGTGTTGCTAGGTAGCTAGTTATTTTTTTAGGTTCACCGCCAGGTTTTTATAGCGCTAGGTACCCCGATATACTACCCAATAATGGTTTTAATCCCCTGATTGCCCCTAGTTAGCCCTTTCACCCCCTTTTGCCAGTGTCACTAAGCGATCATTTTTCTGATCGCTGCATTAGTGTCGCTAGTGTCGCTAGGTAGCTAGTTATTTTTTTAGGTTCACCGCCAGGTTTTTATAGCGCTAGGTACCCCGATTTACTACCCAATAATGGTTTTAACCCCCTGATTGCCCCTAGTTAACCCTTTCACCCCCTTTTGCCAGTGTCACTAAGCGATCGTTTTTCTGATCGCTGCATTAGTGTCACTGGTGCCGCTAGGTAGCTAGTTATTTTTTTAGGTTCACCGCCAGGTTTTTATAGCGCTAGGTACCCCGATATACTACCCAATAATGGTTTTAACCCCCTGATTGCCCCTAGTTAACCCTTTCACCCCCTTTTGCCAGTGTCACTAAGCAATCATTTTTCTGATCGCTGCATGCATTAGTGTCACTAGTGTCGCTAGGTAGCTAGTTATTTTTTTAGGTTCACCGCCAGGTTTTTAAAGCGCTAGGGACCCCCATATACTACCTAATAAAAATTTGAACCCCCTGATTGCCCCTAGTTAACCCTTTCACCAGTGATCACCGTATAAGTGTTACGGGTGACTCTGGTTAGTTAGTTTGCTTTTTATAGCATTAGGGCACCCACCATTTATTACCCAATAAAGGTTTAACCCCCTGATCACCCGGCGGGTGATATCAATTAGGTTTTAGGGTCAGGGTCTGCGTCGCCCCAGGCAGCGCTAGGTTAGTGCCAGTACCGCTAACACCCACACGCAAAGCATAAACCTCCCGTAGTGGTATAGAATCTGAACAGATCAATATCTGATCTGATCAGATCTATACTAGCGTCCCCAGCAGTTTAGGGTTCCAAAAAAACGCATTGTTAGCGGGATCAGCCCAGATACCTGCTGGCACCTGCGTTTTGCCCTTCTGCCCAGCCCACCCAAGTGCAGTATCGATCGATCACTGTCACTTACAAAACACTAAACACATAACTGCAGCGATCGCAGAGTCAGGCCTGATCCCTGCTATCGCTAACAGTTTTTTTTGGTAGCATTTTATATTTAAATCCGGAAGGCAGTGCTTGGTTTTCGGGGTCCCGTACGTGGCTAGGCTCCCAACAAGTCCCCTACATGTGGTATCCCCGTACTCGGGAGAAGCAGCAAAATTTATTTTGGGGTGTAATTTGACTTATGCCCATAGCATGTGTGAGCAATATATCATTTAGTGACAACTTTGTGCAAAAAAAAAAATTGTAAAATTCCTGCAACTTGTGGCAAAATATAAAATATTTCATGGACTCAACATGCCTCTCAGTAAATAGCTTGGGGTGTCTACTTTCCAAAATGGGGTCATTTGGGGGGGGGTTTGTGCTATTTTGGCATTTTATGGCCTTCGAAACTGTGATAGGTAGTGAGGAGTGAAATCAAAAATTTGCACCCTTAGAAACCCTGAAGGCAGTGATTGGTTTTCGGGGTGCCGTACGCGGCTAGACTCCCAAAAAGTCCCACATATGTGGTATCCCCGTACTCAGGAGAAGCAGCAGAATATATTTTGGGGTGCAATTCCACATGTAACTATGGCATGTGTGAGCAATATATCATTTAGTGACAACTTTTTGTAAACTTTTTTTTTTTGTGTCATTATTCAATCACTTGGGACAAAAAAATAAAAATATTCAATGGGCTCAACATGCCTCTCCACAACTTCCTTGGGGTGTCTACTTTCCAAAATGGGGTCATTTGGGGGAGTTTTGTGTTATTTTGGCATTTTATGGCCTTCGAAACTGTGATAGGTAGTGAGGAGTGAAATCAAAAATTTGCACCCTTAGAAATCCTGAAGGCAGTGATTGGTTTTCGGGGTGCCATACGTGGCTAGACTCCCAAAAAGTCCCACATATGTGGTATCCCCGTACTCAGGAGAAGCAGCAGAATATATTTTGGGGTGCAATTCCACATATAACTATGGCATGTGTGAGCAATATATCATTTAGTGACAACTTTTTGTAAACTTTTTTTTTTCTTTTTGTGTCATTATTCAATCACTTGGGACAAAAAAAAAATATTCAATGGGCTCAACATGCCTCTCCACAACTTCCTTGGGGTGTCTACTTTCCAAAATGGGGTCATTTAGGGGGGGGGGTTTGTACTGCCCTGCCATTTTAGCACCTCAAGAAATGAGATAGGCAGTCGTAAATTAAAAGCTGTGTAAATTCCAGAAAATGTACTCTAGTTTGTAGACGCTATAACTTTTGCGCAAACCAATAAATATACGCTTATTGACATTTTTTTTACTAAAGACATGTGGCTGAATAAATTTTGCCCTAAATGTATGACTAAAATTGAGTTTATTCGATTTTTCTTATAACAAAAAGTCCAAAATATCATTTTTTCTCAAACTTTTCGGTCTTTTTCCATTTATATCGCAAAAAATAAAAATCGCAGAGGCAATCAAATACCATCAAAAGAAAGCTCTATTTGTGGGAAGAAAAGGACGCAAATTTTGTTTGGGTACAACATTGCATGACCGTGCAATTACCAGTTAAAGCAGTGCAGTGCGAAATTGTAAAAAGACCTCTGGTCCTTAGGCTGTTAATTGGTCCGGGGCTGAAGTGGTTAATATGGTGGAGGCGGAGTTAGAGATGACTGACACTAGCGGCATCTGTATCCATGGCTTTTTTTTTTTAGCAATTACATTTGATATATTTAATACCAATTTATAATAAAACTAAGTGTTTTATGTGTTTCTTAGTGAATGTAATCAACTAATATAATATATTCTACCCAGACAGTGTTTAGCAATAAGAGAACATGGAGGAGGGGGGAGGGGAGTGTCATTTACCATGTGTATAAGCCCACATGTGTGACTATAGTCATGTGGGCTGAACAGATAAGTCAAAGGAGGAAAAGAAGAGCATTGAAGGGGGCTAAAATTGAACATGCTCTGTAGAGGAAACTGGTCTACACAATCTCATCCTGCAATGGGGACACAGAGAAGATGGGAGGGACAGCTGAGAGCAGGATCAACCAGGTATATTTCACTCTACACAGAACACATGCTTTAGTGGCTTTGTGAGTATGCACACTCTACTCTCACTACATTGGTTTACAGTGTAGAGAGACTGGACATCAGGGCCTTGGCACCCGGCTGATTGCAGGGAATCAAGAAGGATTCAGGCCAAGCTTTGAATGGTGATGGGTTCATCTAAAACAATGGTCTCCAAACCGCAGCCCAAGGAAACTGCTTGGTTTTTATCAGGCCCTTGGGGAACTATTTCATCCACTGATACCAACAATGGGAGATAATCCCCTCCCACTGAGATCAGTGAAGGAGCACAATTCCTCCCAATTATACCAAGGATTGGGCACAATTCCTAGCTTATAAGCTCTAATGAGCAGGGCTCTCTGATTCCTCCTGCATTCAGGACCGGTGCTGCCACTAGGCAAACTAGGCAGCCGCCTAGGGCACACTGCCACCTAGGACGCCCACTGGAGTTCCTACTTACCTCTGGCTCTGCAGCAGCCGGCATGTAACAAACTCTCAGCAGGCAGTTGCTCCTTCCGTATGTAGTGTCACAGAGGCACAGAGGCGGTGGAGGACTGTGTCCCAAGAATCTCAACACCGGAACGGAAGCAAATAACATCCCCTGCGCCGAAAGCCTCTATGATCAGTGTGACCTGTCTGTCTTACTCTTACCAGCCCTGAGAGATTGTTGTCCCTCCCTGGAACCGTCAGCTCTGCCGCTTCTCTGCCCATATGATTCCTATACCTGGTCATGTGACCTCGCCCCCCCGTCGCAGAGGCCGCTCTCCCTCCAGTCCCGGCCTGACCTAAACAGCGGAAGCGCCAGCGTCACTCACATACACTACAGTAGCGCCATCTATCTACACTACAGTAGTGGCACCTATCAGATTGGAGTAGTGGGCGCTCCGGGCTTAGGCCACTTTTACACTGGTGCGGGCGGGCATTGATGGTAAAATGCTGCTAGGTGTAGCGGGGCTTTACCGATGCTTTAGCAGCGTTATTCAGCGATTTTAACCCCCGCTAGTGGCCGAATAAAGGGTTAAATGCGCCCGTGTATCGCCGGCACTTTGGCAGCAGTGCTAGGGTTGCCACCTTTTCTTCAAGTCAAACCCAAACACTTTAGCGGCGCACAGCAATTTTTTTTATAGTATAAACTATACATATATTTTGCTACTAAATAAAATTTCTAATCATATGAAGTTAATAACAAGAGTTTTACATCAGAGTCCACAGAGTTCCTCTTTACATCTGAATTCGCAGAGTTCCCTTTCACTGTAAGCGGGGGTCTGCAGACTCTGATGTAAGGGAGAACTCTGGGGACTCTGACATAAGGGATGCACTCGGAACCCAGATCTAAGGGGGAACACTGACAGTCAGCACCTCTCATCCAGTTGGATATGAGGCTGCTGGACTTCAAAGAGGGGTAGGGGTGGGGGGGAAGAGGTGCAGATCGAGCCCTCTCTCCTCTCCTGTCTGTATGTGTTTGGGGGGGGGGTTGTTAATGTTGGCTTTGGGGAGTGTGAAAGAGAGTAACAGACACTCTCAGCTTAGACAACTGCAGCCAGCAAATCTGCTGGGAAGCCATAGGCCAGTCTAAATAATGTGTCCAGTTGGCAGACAGTCTGAAACCCGGACACATGATTCCAAACCCGAACTGTCCGGGTGAATCCTGGACAGGTGGCAACCCTAAGCGGTGCTCATTCATTTCAATGGGCAGGAGCGGTGTATACACTGCTCCTCCACTGCCAGAAAGATGCTGCTTGCAGGACATTTTTATTAACGTCCTGCGAGCGCATCACCCCAGTGTGAAAGCACTCAGACTTTCACACTGAGGATGCAGGGGAGGCATTTTTCAGGTGCTAATTTTAGCCCAAAAGCACCTGAAAAATGCCCCAGTGTGAAAGGGGTCTTAGTTACAGCTGGATCCTGTGCTGGAGGAGGTACTGAGGCAGCCAGGGTTTGAAACTGTTTCTCCCACTTGCAGTCTGGCAGGGTTGCGTGGTTTGATGCAGAGCAGAGCCTCGGTGAGTCAAACACTGTCACTGACATTGTATTACTGACTGTACATAGTGTATATAGAGTGATCTGTGTAGTGAGCACATGGCCTGGATGTATAGGCCCCCCCCCCCCCCCGGCTGCATTTGGAAACTGGTGAGGCTGCGCTGATAGGCTGCATTTGATGGGCACTGGTGAGGCCGCATTTGATGGGCACTGGTGAGGCTATATTGATGGGCGCTTGTGAGGCTGCACTGATGGGAGCTGGTGAGGCTGCACTGATGGGCGCTGGTGAGGCTGCACTGATGGGCACTGGTGAGGCTGTATTGATGGGTGTTGGTGAGGCTGCATTGATTGGCGCTGGTGAGGCTGCATTGATGGGCACTGGTGAGGCTGCATTGATGGGCACAGGTGAGGCTGAATTTATGGGCACAGGTGAGGCTGAATTGATGGGCACAGGTGAGGCTGAATTGATGGGCACAGGTGAGGCTGAATTTATGGGCACTGGTGAGGTTGCATTGATGGGCACTGGTGAGGCTGCACTGATGAGCACTGGTGAAGCTGCATTGATAGGCGCTGGTGAGGCTGTATTGATGGGAGCTGGTGATGCTAGATCGATGGGCATGGATAAGCTGCATTATTGGGCTGTATTGATGGGCACTGATAAGCTGCATTTGGGCACTGATAGGCTGCATTTGATGGGCACTAATAAGCTGCATTTGGGCACTGGTGAGGCTGCATTGATTGTTTTTAGGTTTGCACTGTTATATGTTCTTTTGCACTAAAATTTAATTTATAATTTGCTCTTTTGTACTTTTAGTTTATTTTTTTTCTTGTACCAAAATGTATTGAGAGACATTAGAAATATTGGAATGTAAGGCCTCTTTCACACCGACGTGCCGTTCAGGCCCGCCTGTCAGTTTTTCAGGCGGACCTGAACGGGTGCTCCATAGAGCTCTATGGAGCGTCGGATGTCAGCGGTGACATGTCCGCTGACATCCGACCCGCTCCGATCCGAAAAAGTGTGACGGAGTAAAAAGCTATTTTTCCATCCGTCTGCGGATCGGATCGGATGACGACGGGCACTGCGGTCCGTCGTCATCCGATCTCCCATAGGGGAGAGCGGCGCTGTGACAGGTCCGTCCCTGCGCAGTGTGCAGAGACAGACCTGTCATCTCCCTGCTCAGCGGGGATCGGCGGAGTGATCCCCGCTGAGCAAACGGACATCCACGGGGCGGATCAGAACTGATCCGCCCCGTGTGAAAGGACCCTTAGTCTTTAATATTTCTCCCGTCTCATAGTGTTTTTTGTTGCTTTTTTTATATTGTTCTGTTTCTATAATGATATCATGTTATGTATACTTTATTGTTGTCTTGTTGCCAATTGATGAATATGCAATGCTGTTATGTTATGTTTTGCAAATGAGAAAATGTTTACAATTATAATTTACTATTTTACGGTTTATCTTTTTGAATTATTTGAACCATAAGCTGGTTTGGGGGGAAAACTGTAAATTTTCCAAAATTAGATGGTCTAGCAAAGTGTTGTATGCAAAATAGTAGCAGACATTAAAAAGTGGGGTATACATGGGCAGGACAAAGGGGGTGGAGTCAGGGGTGGAGCCAAGGGGGGGCAGCGGCAAAGTGAGGCTTCAGCTAGGGTGTCAAAAATCCTTGCAGCAGCCCTGCCTGTATTGAATTGTATTGTAACTGTACTTCCTGCTCTCATGTTGTAAAGTGCTGCGCTATATACAGTATCTCACAAAAGTGAGTACACCCCTCACATTTTTGTAAATATTTTATTATATCTTTTCAGGTGACAAGACTGAACAAAGGACACTTTGCTGCAACGTAAAGTAGTGAGTGTACAGCTTATATAACAATGTAAATTAGCTGTCCCCTCAAAAACTCAACACACAGCAATTAATGTCTAAACCGCTGGCAACAAAAGTGAGTAGACCCCTAAGTGAAATTGTCCAAATTGTGCCCAATTAGCCATTTTCCTTCTCCGGTGTCATGTGAATCATTGGACTGGATGTTCAACATGGTACCTCATGGCAAATAACTCTTGAGGATCTGAAAAAAAGAATTGTTGCTCTACATAAAGATGGCCTAGGCTATAAGAAGATTGCCAAGACCCTGAAACTGAGCTACAGCATGTGGCCAAGACCATACAGCCGTTTAACAGGACAGGTTCCACTCAGAACAGGCCTCGCCATGGTTGACCAAACAAGTTGAGTGCACGTGCTCAGCGTCATATCCAGAGGGTGTCCTTGGGAAATAGACGTATGAGTGCTGCCAGCATTGCTGCAGAGGTTGAAGGGGTGGGGGGTCAGCCTGTCAGTGCTCAGACCATACGTCACACACTGCATCAAATTGGTCTGCATGGCTGTTGTCCCAGAAGGAAGCCTTTTCTAAAGATGTTGCACGAAAGCCTGCAAACAGTTTGTGGAGGCAAGTAGACTAAGGACATGGATTACTGGAACCATGTCCTGTGGTCTGATGAGACCAAGATAAACGTATTTGGTTCAGATGGTGTGAAGCGTGTGTGGAGGCTACCAGGTGAGGAGTACAAAGACAAGTGTGTCTTGCCTACAGTCAAGCATGGTGGTGGGAGTGTCATGGTCTGGGGCTGCATGAGGGCTGTTGGCACTGGGGAGCTACAGTTCATTGAGGCAACCATGAATGCCAACATGTACTACTGTGACATACTGAAGCAGAGCATGATCCCCTCTCTTTGGAGACTGGGCCGCAGGGTAGTATTCCAAGATGATAGCAACCCCAAACACACCTTTAAGACGACCACTGCCTTGCTAAAGAATCTGAGGGTAAAGGTGTTGGACTGGCCAAGCATGTCTCCAGACCTAAACCCTATTAAGCATCTGTGGGGCATCCTGAAACGGAAGGTGGAGGAGCGCAAGGTCTCTAACATCTACCAGCTCTGTGATGTCATCATGGAGGAGTGGAAGAGGACTCCAGTGGCAACCTGTGAAGCTCTGGTGAACTTCATGCCCAAGAGGGTTAAGACAGTGCTGGAAAATAATGGTGGCCACAAAAAAATATTGACATTCACATATTTTTTGCAAAGTGAAAATTCACCACATTTACTAAGTTCTAGGGCAAATTCTCTTACAAAGTGAAGACCCTTTTTTCTTTAGTAAATCAACCCCTATGTCTTTATTGTTTTGTAGACATAAAACTTTGCATATGTCATCATTTCTGCATGGTGGATACTTTCATACACTCTAAATATATGTTATACAAGTTTTAATGTTAATTACATTCATTCAGTGTCTTGCGTGTTCTATAACAGGCAGGAGGTCTACTTTAAAACCAAAAAGCCGGGATGAGAAACAAAAGAGAGCTTTAAACACATTACAAATTGTTTGCCAAACCCCTTCCCAGCCAGCCAGTGACATTAGTACAGTGACAGTATATAGTATTATCACTGAACACTCTATTAATGTCATTGGTGATGTCAGTGAGAGGGTTCCCCCCCCCCCCAGTGTCAGTTAGTGTCAGATTGCCCACTCACAGTCCGATTATAATTCGCTGATCACCACCATTAGTAGTATAAAAAAAGAGAAAATTACAATATACAGTATCTCACAAAAGTGAGTACACCCCTCACATTTTTGTAAATATTTTATTAAACCTTTTCATATGACAACACTGAAGAAATGACACTTTGCTACAATGAAAAGTAGTGGGTGTACAGCTTGTATAACAGTTTAAATTTGCTGCCTCCCAAAATAACTCAACACACGGCCATTAATGTCTAAACCGCTGGCAACAAAAGTGAGTACACCCCTAAGTGGTACACTCCAAATTGGGCCTAATTAGCCATTTTCCCTCCCCGGTGTCATACGACTTGTTAGTGTTACAAGGTCTCAGGTGTGAATGGGGAGCAGGTGTGTTATCTCTCTCACTCTCTCATTCTGGGCACTGGTAGTTCAACATGGCACCTCATGGCAAGTAACTCTGAGTATCTGAATAAAAAGAACCGTTGCTCTACATAAAGATGGCCTAGGCTATATGAAGGTTGCCAAGACACTGAAACTGAGCTGCAGAATGGTGGCCAAGACCATACAGCAGAAGTTGATTACACTAGCTCAGCGTCATATCCAGAGGTTGTCTTTGGGAAACAGACATATTTCCTGCCAGCTGCCAGCACTGCTGCAGAGGATGAAGGGGTGGGGGGGGGGGGGGGGGGTCAGCCTGTCAGTGCTCAGACCATAGGCCACACGCTGCATCAAATTGGTCTGCATGGCTGTCCTCCCAGAAGGAAGCCTCTTGTAAAGATGATGCACGAGAAAGCCCACCGACAGTTTGCTGAAGACAAGCAGAATAAGGGCACGGGTAACTGGAATTATGACCTGTGTTCTGAGGAGATCAAGATAAACGTATTTGGTTCAGATGGTGTCAAGCGTGTGTGGCGGCAACCAGGTAAGGAGTACAAATACAAGTGTGTCTTACCTACAGTCAAGCATGGTGGAGGGAGTGTCATGGTCGGGGGCTGCATGAGTACTGCCAGAACTGGGGAGCTACAGTTCATTGGGGGAACCATGAATGCCAACACTGTACTGTAACAAACTAAAGCAGAGTATGAGCCCCTCCCTTCGAAGACTGGGCCACAGGGCAGTATTCCAACATGATAGGTGAATGAAGGTGGTGGACTGGCCAAGCATGTCTCCAGACCTAAACCCTATTGAGCATCTGTGGGGCATCTTCAAATTGAAGGTGGAGGAGTGCAAGGTTTCTAACATCCACCAGCTCCACAATGTCGCCATGGAGGAATGTAAGAGGACTCCAGTGGCAACCTGTGAAGCTCTGGTGAACTCCATGCCCAAGAGGGTTAAGGCATTGCTGGAAAATAATGGTGACCACACAAAATATTGACACTTTGGGCCCAATTTAGACATTTTCATTTAGGGGTGTACTCACTTTTGTTACCAGCAGTTTAGACATTAATGGTTGTGTGTTATTATTATGTGAGTTATTTTGAGGGGACAGCTAAGTTACACTGTTATACAAGCTGTACACTCACAACTTTACATTGTAGCAAAGTGTCAATTCTTCAGTGTTGTCACGAAAAGATATAATTATTATTATACAGGTTTTATATAGTGCCAACAGTTTGCCCAGCGCTTTACAACATGAGGGCAGACATTACAGCTACATTACAATTTGGTACAAAAGGAATCAGAGGACCCTGCTTGTTAGAACTTACAATCTAAAAAGGAAGGGTCAATTGATACAAAAGGTAATAGCTGTGGGGGGATGAGCTGATGGAGGAAGTAAAACAGTGTTAATTAGAAGCAGGGTAGGCTTCTTTGAAGAGAAGGGTTTTCAGGGATCGCCTAAAGATGGATAGAGTAGGGGACAGTCGGACAGATTGGGATAGGGAGTTCCAAAGGATGGGAGAAGCTCTGGAGAAATCCTGGAGGCGAGCATGGGAGGAGGTGACAAGGGAGCTAGAGAGCAGGAGGTCTTGGGATGACCGAAGAGAGCGGCTTGGTTGGTATTTTGGGACTAGGTCAGTGATGTAGCTGGGAGCAGAGTTGTGGATGGCTTTGTAAATTATTGTTAGTACTTTGAATTTTATATAATAAACTATTTACAAAAATGTGAGGGGTGTACTCACTTTTATGAGATACTGTATGTACCATAGTTTGTAGACACTATAACTTTCACGCAAACCAATCAATATAGGCTTATTGGGATTTTGTTTACCAAAGACATGTAGCGAAATAAGTTTTGGCCAGAATTTAGGAAGAAAAAAATGTACATTTCGTTTGACCTTGCAGTTACCAGTTAAAGCGCAGTGCCAAATAGCAAAAAATGGCCTGGTCATGAAGGGGCTAAGACCTTTTCGGAGCTCAAGTGGATCTAAAAGACCAAATGTTTACATACAGCATACAAATGTTTTAGGAAAATAATCTTAATGGAATACCCTCTATCACAGAAACAACACATAAAATCCTTTGGAGATTACTACTGGCACTCTGCATACATATTTATAGTTTATGGATTTATTTTTAGCATAGGATCACAACTTGGCACACTTCGGTAGACCTCTAATGGCACCACCACTTGAGCTAAGTGCTGCATGAAATTTTTATATGTGGGAAACCCTGTGTACACAGGAATCAGATTGACTCCCAAGAATCAACATTCCTATGGCAGCTCTGCAAAGTGCCCCTTCCCCTCATTCTTTGTCTGCGTAGGGTGAATTTGTAACTTGCAGATCCTAGTAGAGGTCACCGCCTTGATGATCAGGGTGGTTTTTGTTATTGGCCTCTGTCTGTTGAGGGTAGAGAGCAGCATTGACAATTTCCATCCAACACCTCCACCCTAAATCACTGCTGGGATGAAATAAAAGGGGGGGGGGGTAGGTGGGGGAGGGCTGCAGGGCGTGTTCCAGAGCATTGGAAAGCCTCTTCCCTTTTTCATGAGCATCTGCCCGAGAAGAACAGATGTGGGCACCTGCAGTGACAGGCTGCATATGCTCGAAACTATTCACAGCTATTCAGACGTGTCTACAATGGAAAGTCTTTGTGCAGCTCGAGTCACTAAATATATTAATCTGACTTGGACTCCTTAGAGCTCTACTCTGTTTAATTTGTGTTCTCCTATGACAATAACATCTGAGCATAATCCTCAAAGTCCTCCAAATAGCAGTATCTCTGCCTCTTTATCTTTTTATCTCCCGATCCCCAAATCCTCCAAAATGCCTCATCTGTTTCTTTTTTTTTTTTTTCCACCTGTCACACTCACACGCTCCACTTTAAATTCTACTCATTTTCCCCCTTTTCATTTGTACTCAAGCTTACAAAATATTTATTCAACTTTCCATTGGTCCTATTAATCTCAGCTTGTGCTTAAATATCTACATCAGATCTCCTTTCAATTAATCTTTTATGCTTTTGTGCTATTATGCTTCTGTTTCCCAATAACGCAAAAGGCACGAGTAAAAAATTCACCTGATCAGGTGCGTTAAAATGAAAGTCCGTAAGCGCCAAAGCGCATTTGTAAGATGTAGCTGCCAAAAATTGCGCCATGGACCTTTTTATGCATATCACCCATCATTCCCCATTTTGATTTGTTTTTCCTTGACAATGGCTTCTTTGACTGCTATTGTGACCAGCACAATGCAGAAGGACATCAGGCTGTGAATAAAGACAGAAGTAGTTTAAACAAACCCAGCTCTTTTCCCCTGCCCTCCTCCATTGTGAGGTGAATGGGTCTGCTTCATTTGGCTGCTAGGAAACAGTGCTTGCAATAAAGCATGCCTTGACTGAAAGGACTCTAATAAAAAGATAAACTATGTAAAAAAAAAAAAAACAAGTAATTCCTGCAACCAGTCAGTAGGTTTTTTGTTAAGAGAAATAATAAATAAACAGTCCCTTGTTTTGTTAACATTTTTTTTCTTTTTTTTCTTTTTTTTTAAGCAGATCTGATGTGGATGCATAGAATGTCTTAGAGAAAATGAAGATTGCCACAAAATTATATATATATATATATATATATATATATATATATATATATATATTAAAATATATATATAAAAAAAGGTAAACAAAACCATTCGAATTTATATTTATATATATATATATATATATATATATATACATATATATATATATATATATATATATATATATATATATATATATATATATATATATATATAAATTAGAATGGTTTTGTTTACCTTTTTTTTTATATATTTTTATCTATATATATATATATATAAAAAGGTAAACAAAACCATTCTAATATATATATATATATATACCTTTTTTTTTTATATATTTTTATCTATATATATATATATATATATATATATATATATATATGTATTTATTAAAAAAAAAAAAAATATATATATATATATATATATATATATATATATATAAAGGTAAACAAAACCATTCTAATATATATATATATATATATATATAAATTAGAATGGTTTTGTTTACTTTTTTTTATATATACTATTTTTTATATATGTATATATATATATACATATATATATATATATATATATATATATAATTTTGTGGCAATCTTCACTTTCTCTAAGACATTTTATGCATTCACATCAATCTATACATATATATATATATATATATATATATAAATTAGAATGGTTTTGTTTACCTTTTTTTTAAAGGAGACCACTATAGATGCATACAATGTTCTAAACTCTAAACTATTAAAAATAAATAAAAAGTAATATTTTTTTTAAAAAAAATCTAAAAAATTCAGCTTCTATGCACACTTGTTGAAATTTTATTCAAATTAGAAACTAAAAGAAGAAAATAACAGTGCATAATAATACTGAGAAAAATGTATGCAAAATTTGCAGATTTTTTTTTGAATTACAGGTATTTATTACATTGAATTAAATACTATTAAGAAAAAATAAATTCATGGGTCTATATGTGTATTTTTTTTACAAACAAAATTACATTTTTGTAACATAAAGCTTTTCATAGCCTTTCAATAACTCCTATAAGTGAGATTAAAAAAAAAAAAAAATTATGTAAGAAAACTATCGTAAGGCTTGCTCTGAAACAATGTTTTCCACTACCCCACTCTTTTAAATGTCTACAACACGCTTTTGTTTTGAATGTTGTGGGCCATAGCAGGTAAACTGTGCAACTGTAACAAGAACTAGTTCGATCATTGCATTTGAAAGGAATGCTAAGTGCACTTTATTGTCTCATCCCCAACTTGTCCCATAGCGTTAGGCTTTCTGTCTCATTTCTTTAAATAAGAGCTTATGTCGTACAACATTGCATGTTATGTCTGGTTGCAATGATATTCTAAGCATGGGTTCAACAAGGGTACCAATATAACTATATGTATTTTTTTAGTGCATGAGACATGCTGGACAATCTTAACATTTTTATACTTAATTTATTTGAGCTATTTTAAAACCATTGCAAATGTTTTATTAAATTAATTTTATATTTAAATGTAATATTTTATTAAATATATTACTAAAAAAAAGAAGATGTTTAAAAAAAGGTATACACAACAGCATTTCTGAACTATTTGGATCAAGATACGTTTATAAAAATGTGTTCTGAAGTCTTCAATAGCAGGCTGTTACTGAAAAGCAAGAGGAAACAGGGTCTGAATATGAATGTGAAACCCCCTGTTTTTCAACATCAGAGAATCAAGCCCTGGCCGCTGCGTAGTTTACAAGTGGCAGATGGCTGCATTGTATGTTACATACTTTAACAGGAACCTTTACAACCAATCCCAAAGAATGTGACCTGCCACACGAGACATTGGTCCTAAGCCAGAAAAGTCTGCTTTGCACAAGTTTATGAGGATTTAACAATTATCCACTAACTCAGCCGTGACTAGCAATTTTTTATTTTTGTTTGGATGCTGCAGAAACACGCCTGTGTTTTTATACGAGGCCAATTGTAGGGACATCACTTTAAAATTCTGTAACTTTAGAATGCATTTGTTATGTGATCATTTGTCCTTAATGAAAATACTCTTAATGTTAGCTTAAAGTTTAACACCAGGAAAGTAATAAAAAGGTCCCTTCCATTAGTAAAGCAAAATAATATTATTATTTTTTTAAACATGCATAGTTTTTTAAAACCTGGTGATGTCACTTCTACATACAAGAAGAATATGCAATGCCTTCGCTGACTGCACTTCCTGTTAGTGTTTGTTACAGATTATTAGTGATGGGCCGAACATCCCCAGGTTCAGTTCGCGCTAGATATTTCCAACATCACAAAAGTTCGGAGCCAAACAACGAACCCCATTAAAGTCTATGGGACCTTAACTGGAAAAATCAAAAGCGCCTATTTTGAAGGCTTATATGCAAGTTATTGGGCATACAACGGCTATGGGTGTCCAGGAACTGCCCTGGCAGACATGTATCAATGTAAAAAACGTTTTAAAAAAAGATACAATATAATGCAGTAAAACTGCACTGACGCACTACAATATACTGCAGTAAAACTGCACTGACACACTACAATATACTGCAGTAAAACTGCACTGACGCACTACAATATAATGCAGTAAAACTGCACTGATGCACTACAATATACTGCAGTAAAACTGCACTGACGCACTACAATATACTGCCGTAAAAACTGCACTGATGCACTTCAATATACTGAAATAAAACTGCATTGAGGCACTTCAATATACTACAATAAAAATGCCCTGACACACTTCAGAATACTGTAGTAAAACTGCACAGACACTACACTGACATAGTAAAACTGCATGGATGCACTACACTGACGCTGCACTATCACTATATTCACACTACACTGACACTCTACACTTACAATAGAATCATAATAGCACAC
This sequence comes from Lithobates pipiens, assembly GCF_037356315.1. Lineage (NCBI taxonomy): Eukaryota > Metazoa > Chordata > Amphibia > Anura > Ranidae > Lithobates > Lithobates pipiens. The sequence continues at coordinate 135,127,060 of NW_027507758.1, read as the reverse complement.
TAACGTGCTCGTAGCAATAAACAGAGCCCTGTCTATCGAACTCCACTCCAACATCACACGGCAAATGGCTCCTCTGGCAAGGAACTTTTTATAATGTGGGGTGGGTCTATGAGCACTGATTGGGCAAAGTCATCATGACTTTGTCCAATCATGGTTCTGACAGTGCTCTGTGCCCTGATTGGGCAAAGCCTTCATTGCTTCAGCCAATCAGGACTTAGAATGCACTGTGCACCACGTAGTGCTTAGTGGGGCTTTCGGCGGGCCAAACGTTGAACGCCCTGCCAATTTGGGTGTTCGCCAAACAGACAAACAGCCAATGTTCAGATCGAACTTTTACTCGGACAGAACTGTTCTCCCAACACTACTGATTATTCAGACTGCTATTCCCATCACGGACTGAGGCTAGCGCTCATTTGCATAGCCTGCCAATCGTAACCATGGAAGGCTGTGATAGACCAGAAGAATCCTGACCTGTCAAGGTGTAAGATGATAGGAGGTGGAACAGACCAAGCCATGGCCTGTCAGTCAAATAATGCAGTTACCGTAGGCGTTTTCTGCCTGGGGGTCTTAGGATCTCATGTCCACCCACTACAGCTAGTAGCAGCATAATTGCGTCACCACTCGCTGCAAAGAGAGCTACACTGGGGAAGTTAGAAGATCCGTGGCAGGCATGGAGGCCAACGGTCTTATGAACAGGATGTTAGGGGAACAGTGGGCTTTTTCCATAGCAAAGAAAAGTGCCATTATATGCAACCCCAAATCCCCAAAAAGTTACAACGCTGTGTAAAATCTGCATAAAAACAGAATGCAATGATTTGCCAATATCAAAAACCCATATTTTATTTCACAATAGAAAAGTCAAAGTCTATTGTTCTGGGAGGACGTCATATGACATCCTCCCGAGAACGGGCCGTGCTTTGGTGCAATCTGTCACTCACTGTGTCCACCGGACACAGCAGATGACTTATTAGTGTATCGGCTGGCTGCTGGTACCATGTGATCACTGTAACCAATCACAGCAGATCACATGACAGTTGTAAAAAATGAATGGCTTTTTTTCATGCTAATCAATGTATACAAACATGTTGCTAACTGTGATTGGTCAGTGATTACATGGTACAGACGGGGCCAATCACAGCCCATTTCTACCATATAATTAGCTGTGATCAAGACACCAGTTGAAATCTATCAATAATTAGAAAGCAATTCTGCCCCTTGTCAGTGCAAATTAATATCAGCTGGTTCAGTCTGAACCTATGTCCTATAATAAGGTGTCTCATTACCAAGGTGTCACACAAGAAACATCTCATGATGGGTAAAAGCAAAGAGCTCTCTCAAGATCTTCGTAAACCTTATTGTTGCAAAACATACTGATGGCATTGGTTACAGAAGGATTTCTAAACTTTTGAATGCTCCAGTGAGCACTATTGGGGCCATAATCTGGAAGTGGAAAAAACATAATTGCACCATAAACCGGCTACGACTGCAGTGCTTCTCACAACATTTCTGACAGAGGAGTATAAAGAATTATCAGAAGAGTTGTCCAAGAGCCAAGGGCCACTTGCGGAAAGCTTCAGAAAGGCCTGGAATTAGCAGGTACAATTGTTTTAAAGAAAACAATAAGTGCACTCAACTGCCATGGCCTGTATGCACGCTCACCATGCAAGACTCTATTGTTAAAGAAAAAGCATGTTGAAGCTTGTTTAAAGTTTGCTGCACAACATTTGGACAAGTCTGTGAAAAACTGGGAGAATATAGTCTGGTTAGAAAATAAATGTAACTCTTTTGATGCCATTAAAACACCATACCAGCTCAAAAACACCATACCAACAAGTGGGGGTGAGATTATCACAGTGTGGGGCTGTTTTTCAGCACACGGTACTGGCAAACTTCATTTAATTGAAGGAAGGGTGAATGGAAAAATGTACCAAGGCATTCTTGATAAAAATCTGCTGCCATCTAACAAGATGATGAAGATGAAACAAGGGTGGACATTTCAGCAAGAGAATGATCCCAAACAAAAAGAAAAGAGAACTCACAATTGGTTTCAAAGAAATTAAATAAAGCTACTAGATAGAATGGCCCAGCCAATCACATGAGTTGAATCCAACAGAAAATGTATGGAAAGAACTAAAGATCTGAGTTCATAGAAGAGGCCCATTGAACCTTCAAGATTTGAAGACTGTGTGAAAGAATGGGCCAAAATCATACCTGAGCATTGCATGCGACTAGTTTCTCCATACAGGAGGCATTTTGAAGCTGTCATTACCAACAAAGGATTTTGTACAAAGTATTAAATACATTTCAGTTAGCGTGTTCAATACTTTTTCCCTTTGTCATCCCATTTTTATTACACATAACTTAATTTCTGAGCTTATTGATTTTGGTTTCTTTGTATGTATGGATTGCATGGATTGTTACCGACATGTGGTGAAAATTTCATGGCAATAGCACCTTTAGAAATATATTTACCTAGAAAAATGGTGACGTGTTCAATACTTATTTTACCCCCTGTATATATAATTTTCCTACAGCCTAAATAATATACAGTTATTTGAGTTATTTTCAACACAGAAATGTAGCAGAATACATTTTGGGCTAAATTTATGAAGAAAGATCATTTATTTGCAAAATTTTACAACAGAAACGAAGAACAATACTTTTTTCCCCCAAATTTTTGGCCTGTTTTTGCTTATTTGTCAAAAAACAAACAAAAAAACAGTGGTGACCACCAAAACAAAGCTATATTTGTGTGAATCAAACAATATAAATTTCAAATGGGTACATTGTTGCATTACCGTGCAATTGTCATTCAAAGTACAACAGCGCCGAAAGCTGAAAATTGGCCTCGGTAGGAAGGGGATAAAAGTGCCTGGTATTGAAGTGGTTAAAAATAAAATCAAGTAATTTTGAAACTGATGGCATCAACACATTTCAAAAAAGTTGGGATAGGGCAACAATAAGCTGGCAAAGTAAGTGGTACTAACCAGGAAGGGCTGGAAGAATAATTTGCAAATAAATAGGTTAATTGGCAACAGGTTGTAACATGACTGGGTATAAAAAGAGCATATTAGAGAGTCAGAGTGTCTCAGAAGCAAAGATGGGTATTCGTATGCATTTGTAATGTGGTTAAAATATATTTAAATCCACTTACTATTTGTTTAGTACATTCATGGCAGGAAAGTATAACTTTTTGTTGCAGGATGACAATGCTGTACCCCTGTCTTCCCCTTGTACTCCTGCATTTTCTTCCTGTCTTGTGGGCTTCCAATGGAGATTTTGGGGTTGATTTACTAAAAGACAAATAGACTATTCACTTTGAAATGGAATTTACACCAAAGCTTAGTGAATGAGGTGAAGCTCTGCGGACTTCCATCATTCATGTGCAAAAAAATAATATTTTTTTTTGTTTTTTATAGGATATTTTTGTAAAGCTAAAGTGGTTCTTTGCTCTGTATTAAAAAAAAAAAAAGTCAGCAGCCACTAATACTGTAGCTACTGACTTTTAATATAGGGACACTCATCTGTCCAGGGGTCCAGTGCTATTCTCACCCAAACTGCTTCTTTGTTGGTCTTGTGGGGGGTGGGTACTTCCGCTGGATTGCTGCAGCGATCCAACCTGAAGTGGGATTGAGTACCTGTCAAAACCAGATGCCTGCCACCCCCCAAAAAAGGCCCAAAAAGAGTAGAAGAGTGTGTGTGTGGAGGGGGGGGGGGGGGGCATAAAGTAGAAATTCCCCTTAGGCCGAATTTCAACTTTAAACTTTAGCACTTCCACTAAGCTCTTTGGCAAAGTGAATAACCTATTTGTCTTCAGTAAATCAACTCATAAGTAGCTGTTTCAATATAAGTTATGCAAGTATGGTCCACCATTGTAACCATCAAGGAATCCTCCTTCCACTCTGCACCATTATCAGAAGTTCCCCGTGCCTGTGTTCTGCAAAATAACGGCACGATTCTACCTGTACGAGTTACACTCTGGGCGCTCAGCTGATTCCTCTCCCCTGTTCTGTCTCCATGGATCATAGCTCCAGTGGGCGGGACGAGCCCTCCTGCTGACGTCAGCTGTGGAGGAGATGGAGAGAGGAGACACAGAACGCTGAGCCGCTTACAATCAGCTGAGCGTTGGGAGCGGAGCTCATACAGGTAGAATCGTGCAGTATTTTTACAAAACACAGGCACAGGAAAACTTCTGAAAATGGTGCAGAGAGGATGGGATGATGTAATAGAAGATATGAGAGCACCTAGAACAGCAGGAGTGAAGGGGGTGGGTACATTGTACAAGCAGAGAGGGGAGGGGGGAGGACACAGAAGACAAACACAAAAGCGCAGGCTGCAGCTGATGGAATCACACAAATAGACCACGTATCAGGGTCTCAGCAGCCATGATTATTGTGGTCTATTTGCAGAGGGAGGGCATAGCTAGGCAGGATTAGCCAGGTATTCCAGGTGATACGGGGGCCCAAATGACACAGCACAAGCACTGTGCTGTATAACATGCTTTAACCAGTTCCCGACCGGTGCACGCCGATGTACGTCGGCAGAATGGCACGGGCAGGCATATTGGCGTACAGGTACGTCCAATCTTCAATGCCGCCATGCCATCGCGAGCGCGCCGGTCGGGACCCCCATGAGTCCGGTCGCGGGTCTCGCGGACTCGATCGCCGCGGGCATACCCGCGATCGTCTCACGGGGCTGCTGAATGGAGGAAATGCCGTGTAAACAGCATTTCCCCATTCTGCCTAGCAACTAGTGACGCTGATCTCTGCTCCATGTGATTAAAGCAGAGATCAGTGTTCACTAAATGAAAGCCCAGCCCCCACACAGTTAGTAACACACCCATAGGAACACTTAACCTCTACACTGCCACCCACTGGTTAACCCCTTCACTGCCAGTGTCATTTACACAGGATTCACTGCATTTATATAGCAGTGATTACTGTATAAATGACAATAGTCCCAAAAATGTGTCAAAAATGTCCGATGTGTCCGCCGCAATGTCGCAGTCACAATAAAAATTGCTGATCGCCGCCATTACTGGTAAAAAAAAAAAAAAAAAAATTATTAATAAAAATGCAATAAAACTATCCCTATTTTGTAAATGCTATAACTTTTGCGCAAACCAATCAATAATCGTTTATTGCGATTTTTTTTATCAAAAATATGTAGAAGAATACGTATCGGCCTAAACTGAGGGAAAAATTTTATTTTTTATATATTTTTGGGGGATATTTATTATGACAAAAAGTAAAAGATAATGCGTTTTATGTTTTTGTTTATAGCGCAAAAAATAAAAACCGGAGAGCTGATCAAATACCACCAAAAGAAAGCTCTGTTTGTGGGGAAAAAAAGGACGTCAAATTTGTTTGGGAGCCACGTTGCATGACCGCGCAATTGTCAGTTAAAGCGACGCAGTGCCGAATCGCAAAAAGTGGTCTGGTCTTTGACCAGCAAAATGGTCCGGTCTGTAAGTGGTTAAGGGAATCTGCATTTTTTTGGGGTTAACAAAAGCTTTAAGAAATGCCATGCAGCCATTGCTGAAGGACATGCATGCACTGAAAGTGGATGTAAAGAGGCTGCAGAAGGGATACAACAAAGGATGGAAAAAAAAAGTGAAAATAAGTATTTTGTTAAAAATGGCAATTGTTTACATATTAGTAGTTTATGAAATAAAATGTCATCAAGTTAGGGTTTGCATCTACTTTAAATGCACATCAACCTGCACACAAAGTGCATAATAACATCTGTAATCATTGGTACTCTTCTGATCTCTGTGCTTTTCTGATGCAATACCAGTGCTGAAGACTCTCTCATATCCCATGTGGATTTTAAACCCAAAATGTGAACGGGGCCTTAAACTGGGACATGAAGTGAGAGGGACATGCGACACCAGCTTAAATTGTCTCCTCTAGAGATCCATGGCATTTTTATTTATTGTTTTCTATATCAAATGGCTCGAGATTCGTGAAGCTTCCGATTAGTATTCCTTTAGTTCAGTTATACACTGTGACAAATGTATGGTTGCAGGTGAAGGCGAGACACAGGAAGATAATAAACATACTGACACAGGAAGCATAAAGTTCAAACACTGACACAAATGGTGCCAAAGTTAATGTTCCGTCACTTCAAAATCAATGCTTTCATTTGGTGAGGCTTTGTGGAAAGATCCTGTTTCGCATGCAGATCATGGTATTTTTTACGACTTTAAACTAGAAGACCATTTCTGTTTCATGAACTGCTACAAAATGAGTGGAATTTATCCACAAATTGGAAACATTGTACTTGGAAACAAAGAACCTGGCATTTTTGTAAAACAAGATATGAGAAGGATACTGTCTCGGGACTCAGACTTAAAATAGATGTAAAGCTTCTTGCTTCAGTTACCTATGATACTTGGCTCTACTTTATGTTCCAAGCCCATGGTGGGTGCTCAGTCTCCCCCTCTTCCCTTTCCTTCTTCTCCCTCTCACTCTAAGCCCTAAATCCTCAAACGGAAGGTGGAGGAGCACAAGGTCTCTAACATCCACCAGCTCCATAATGTCATCATGGGGGAGTGTAAGAGAACTCCAGTGGCAACCTGTAACGCTCTGGAAAATAACACTAAATATTGACACTTTGGGCCCAATTTGGACATTTTCACTTAGGGGTGTACTCACTTTTGTTGCCAGAAGTTCAGACATTAATGGCTGTGTGTTAAGTTATTTTGAGGGGACAGCAAATTTATTTTGTGCTGTGCACCCACTACTTTACATTGTAGCAAAGTGTAATTTCTTCAGTGTTGTCACATGAAAAGATATAATAAAATATTTACAAAAATGTTAGGGGTGTACTCACTTTTGTGACATGCTGTAGGTGATTAATCCACAGAGATTTCAAATCCCAGACCAATGAAGCGGTGTCTCAGTGTTTACCAGCGGGGAATTGGGACCAGAAGGGATGGGGTCCAGTGTAAGGTCACCTTAAAGATTTCCTCTAAAAATGAACATACACTTTAAACAGGGTAAAGTAGCTTTAGAAATCTCTGTCTTGAGAACTCAATGCAAGAAAATCCTGCTGGCACATGAGCCAATGGAGTCGATTTACTAAAACCGGAGAGTGCAAAATCTTCTGGAGCTCTGCATGGCAGCCAATCAGCTTCTAACCTCAGCTTGTTCAATTAAGCTTTGATAAAAAAATCTGGAAGCTGATTGGTTTCTATGCAGAGCTGCACCAGATTTTGCACATTTCAGTTTTAGTAAATCAACCCCAATGAGTTTAATTCCTCCTGCTGCTTTCTTCACAATGTAAAAAAAATGAAAAATTGACCTCTTGAAATGGCAACACAATATGTGGAGTGGACTTTGGATGCTGGTGGTGAGTCATTTAACCCTTGGTATCAAATCAAACAAGAGACTTGAATTAACCGCTTGCCAACCGGCTCCTGTAGATATACATCGGCAGAATGGCACGGCTGGGCAAAGTAACGTACCCATACGTTACTTCGAATTTCCCACCTTGCGTGTGCCACCAGCGCAAGCTCCGTGACTGTGCTCAAGGACTCAATGTCCGCCGGGTGCCCGCGATTGTGTCATGGAGCTGAAGAACAGGGAGATGCCGGTGTAAACACAGCATCTCCCCGTTCTGCCTAGTGACAGGACACTGATCGTCTGCTCCCTGTCATCGGGAGCAGCGATCAGTATCGTGTCACTGCTAGCCCATCGCCCCAACAGTTTGAATTACTCCCCAGGACACACTTAATGCCTCCCCCGCCCCCAGTGGTTAACCCCTTCAGTGCTGTCATCCATTTCTGGGAGGGCATTAATAGACGTGCTCCCAGAACCCTGCATGTCTCCTGTGGCATGCATCAGGCGCGCTCTGTGACCACTGTATCCTTTGGACACAGCTGGTCACAGATGAGGGTAAAGAGCCAATCACAGCTGATCACAGGTAAACAGACTTGCCCGTTATCTGCAGTCTTTTCCTCACACTCTGCATCTGTGGTGGGAGAGGAGAGCCGTTAACTGGCAAGCCTGACAGCACATCATTTACACTGATAATTAGGGCACTGATCATCAGTGCCCTAATTATCAGTGCCTCCTCATCAGTGTCCATCAATACCCCCTCAGCAGTGTCCATCAGTGGATCCTATCAGTGCCCATAAGTGCAGCCTCATCAGCGCACATCATTGAAGAAAAATTACTACTTTACAAAATTTTATAACAGAAACTAAGTAAAAAATTTCCTCCAAAATATTTTGCATTTTTTCATTTGTTTAGCAACAAATGAAAAAAAAACACTAGTGATTAAATGCCACCAAAAGAAAGCTCTATTTGTGTGAAAAAAAGTTATAAGATGTCATATGGATACAGTGTTGCATGACCGCGCAATTGTCATTCAAAGTCTGATAGCACTGAAAGCTGAAAATTGGCCTGGGTAGGAAGGGGGTGAATGTGCCAGGTAGGCAAGTTGTTAAAGACCATTTAACCACCATTTGCAGTGTTGTGACCAGAGGGTGATAACATTGCAAAATGAACAGTGGTGTCACCATTTTAAAGAGAGTTGGAAAACAGCATATTAAAAGGTAATAAAAATATGTCACGGGGAGTTTCAGGAAAGAAAAAAAAAACTGTGATTGCTAGTGACAGGCTATATCATACATGTCGTTATTTATTTTACCCGTGGTTCTAACTTAAAGTGGATTTAAACCCACTCTCACCCTTTCTAAACTACTGCAATATTGGTTATCTAGAAGGATATACATGCCTCCTGCATGTATACTTAGCTGTCAAATGTCTCTCCTCTGTCTGCTATGAGACCCGAAAAACTGCAGATTTTGTGGGTGGGTCTGTTTTCCAGGGCTCAGTGGGTGGAGTCGTGATGTCAGTTGACTCCCTGCCCACCTCTATACTCCTCTTATCAACATGCATTTTCTCCTGTGTATTTCTTACATTGAACTTCTGCTATGATCACTAACATCCAGTCAAAACCCAAAAAAGTCCCCACATGACTTCAGCATGCCAAATCATGCTGAGGTGTGGAACAGCCAACCCTTGCAGAGCTGCTGAAGAAAGGAGTGGGGGTAAGAATTAAAAAAGAATGCATGTCTTAGGCTGGTGCACGAGATATGTAAATCACCTGTCAATCACAGCAAGGGGGAGGAAGGGACAAAGATTTCACAGTTTGTCTGTTTTATTTCACTGAAAAAAAGATATGAGGATTGCTCAGAGCTGGATTAACTCTTTGTGGCAAGACTGGGCACAGCTGATCTGAAATCCCATACTCTATATTGTGCCAGACAAAGAAATTTTTTTTTTTCGGGTTTACATCCACTTTAACCACTTAACGACCGCCGCATGCCATTGTACGTCATCACAATGGCATGTACAGGCACAAGCACGTATATGTACGTGCTTGCCTTCCAGCGGGTGGGGGGTCCGATCGGACCCCCTCCCGCTGGATGCGGCGGTCCGGTTCGCTTCAGGAGCGATCCGGGATGAGGGGACGGCCGTTGGTTTCTGGCCATCCCTCTCGATCGCTCCTGGCGAATGAGAAGCTTCCTCCCACTGAGTATTGTATACACAGGCAGGGAGGAAGTGATGTCATTCTCCTCGGGGCGGTCTTATTGACCGGACTACGAGGAGAGGCACAGTAAGTCTGCACCAAACACTACACTGACACTAACTAACACACAGGCACACAGTGGTTTTAACCCTCTGATTGCCCCTAGTTAACCCTTTCACCAGCGATCACCGTATAAGTGTCACTGGTGACGCTGGTTAGCCAGTTAGTTATTTAGGTTCCCCGTCAAGTTTTTATATAGCGCCAGGGACCCCCATATACTACCTAATAAAAATGTGAACCCCCTGATTGCCCCTAGTTAACCCTTTCACCAGTGATCACCGTATAAGTGTTACGGGTGACTCTGGTTAGTTTGCTTTTTATAGCATCAGGGCACCCATCATTTATTACCCAATAAAGGTTTAACCCCCTGATCACCCGGCGGGTGATATCAATTAGGTTTTAGGGTCAGGGTCTGAGTCGCCCCAGGCAGCGCTGGGCTAGTGCCAGTACCGCTAACACCCACGCGCAAAGCATAAACCTCCCGTAGTGGTATAGAATCTGAACAGATCAATATCTGATCTGATCAGATCTATACTAGCGTCCCCAGCAGTTTAGGGTTCCAAAAAAACGCATTGTTAGTGGGATCAGCCCAGATACCTGCTAGCACCTGCGTTTTACCCCTCCGCCCAGCCCACCCAAGTGCAGTATCGATCGATCGCTGTCACTTACAAAACACTAAACACATAACTGCAGCGTTCGCAGAGTCAGGCCTGATCCCTGCGATCGCTAACAGTTTTTTTTGGTAGCGTTTTATATTTAAATCCTGAAGGCAGTGCTTGGTTTTCGGGGTCCCGTGCATGGCTAGGCTCCCAAAAAGTCCCCGTACTCGGGAGAAGCAGCAGAATTTATTTTGGGGTGTAATTTGACTTATGCCCATAGCATGTGTGAGCAATATATCATTTAGTGACAACTTTGTGCAAAAAAAAAAAAAAAAATTAATATTCCTGCAACTTGTGGCAAAATATAAAATATTTCATGGACTCAACATGCCTCTCAGTAAATAGCTTGGGGTGTCTACTTTCCAAAATGGGGTCATTTGGGGGGGTTTTGTGTTATTTCATGGCCTTCGAAACTGTGATAGGTAGTGAGGAGTGAAATCAAAAATTTGCACCCTTAGAAACCCTGAAGGCAGTGATTGGTTTTCGGGGTGCCGTACGCAGCTAGACTCCCAAAAAGTCCCACATATGTGGTATCCTCGTACTCAGGAGAAGTAGCAGAATATATTTTGGGGTGCAATTTCACATATAACTATGGCATGTGTGAGCAATATATCATTTAGTGACAACTTTTTGTAAACTTTTTTTATTTATTTTTTTGTGTCATTATTCAATCACTTGGGACAAAAAAAAATATTCAATGGGCTCAACATGCCCCTCAGCAATTTCCTTGGGGTTTCTACTTTCCAAAATGGGGTCATTTGGGGGGGTTTTGTGTTATTTTGGCATTTTATGGCCTTCGAAACTGTGATAGGTAGTGAGGAGTGAAATCAAAAATTTGCACCCTTAGAAATCCTGAAGGCAGTGATTGGATTTCGGGGTGCCGTACGCGGCTAGACTCCCAAAAAGTCCCACATATGTGGTATCCCCGTACTCAGGAGAAGCAGCATAATATATTTTGGGGTGCAATTCCACATATAACTATGGCATGTGTGAGCAATATATCATTTAGTGACAACTTTTTGTAAACTTTTTTTTTTTTGTGTCATTATTCAATCACTTGGGACAAAAAAAAAATATTCAGTGGGCTCAACATGCCCCTCAGCAATTTCCTTGGGGTGTCTACTTTCAAAAATGGGGTCATTTGGGGGGGGGGTTGTACTGCCCTGCCATTTTAGCACCTCAAGAAATGAGATAGGCAGTCATAAATTAAAAGCTGTGTAAATTCCAGAAAATGTACTCTAGTTTGTAGACGCTATAACTTTTGCGCAAACCAATAAATATACGCTTATTGACATTTTTTTTTTACTAAAGACATGTGGCTGAATAAATTTTGCCCTAAATGTATGACTAAAATTTAGTTTATTTGATTTTTCTTATAACAAAAAATAGAAAATATATTTTTTTCTCAAAATTTGCGGTCTTTTTCCATTTATATCGCAAAAAATAAAAATCACAGAGGCAATCAAATACCATCAAAAGAAAGCTCTATTTGTGGGAAGAAAAGGACGCAAATTTCGTTTGGGTACAACATTGCATGACCGCACAATTACCAGTTAAAGCAGTGCAGTGCAAAATTGTAAAAAGACCTCTGGTCCTTAGGCTGAAAATTGGTCCGGGGCTAAAGTGGTTAAGGACCGGAAGGATTTACCCCATTAAGGAGAGGGCCATTGTTTGCGATACGGCACTGCGTTGCTTTAACTGACAATTGCGCAGTCGTGCGACGTGGTACCCAAACAAAATTGATGTACTTTTTTTCCCACTATTTTTTTTTTTTACTTTTTGCTATAATATCCCAAAAAAACAAACAAACAAAATAAAACTCATTTCTTCATCAGTTTAGGCCAATATGTATAATTCTATATATTTGTTTTCTTTTTAACAAAAATATCGCAATAAGCGTATATTGATTTGTTTGCGCAAAAGTTATAGCACCTACAAAATAGGGGATAGATTTATGGCATTTTTATTATTATTATTTTTTTACTAGTAATGGCGGTGATCAGCAATTTCTAGCGGGACTACAACATTGTGGCAGACAGATCGGACACTTTTTTGGGACCAGTGAAATTATTACAGTGATCAGAGCTAAAAATAGCCACTGATTACTGCATAAATGACCCTGGCAGGGAAGGGGTTAATGCTAGGGGGCAATCAAGGGATTAAGTGTGTCCTAGGGAAGTGCGTCTAACTGCGGGGGGAGTGGACTAAGAGTACAGAGAGATCGCTGTTCCTAATCACTAGGAATAGACGATCACACTGTACTCCCCTGACAGAACGAGGATCTTCTTTGTTTACATTGGCAAATCCCTGTTCTGCCTTTCTGAGGAGCCAATGCGCGGGCGGCAACCAGACCCACGCATTGGCTCCCCCACGCGTGCCCACAGTGACTTACTCAAGGACGTATGCCCACCACAGTATATAAGGTCCTTAAGTGGTTAAAGAGACCCTGTCACCAGACCATTCACTTCAAGCAAAGCCTTTTCAAGATTATTTGGGCATTTCACATTTTATGTAAGTTTGTGTATGTTATTTACTTGAAAATGTCTTATTTGTGTAGACGTCTGAAATCCCAAAAACTGCTGCTGGATGCCGCCATCTTGGAAGTGATGCTCCAAAGGACTCAGAGCTGTCATTTAAGTGACAGGCTATAGTATTCCTCTTCACTCCTTCTGGCAGCTACATAAAGGTTATTTAGGGAGGTAAAGGAAGAGGCAAAGGAGCTGGGTTAGCACAGACAGTAATTAGACACTCCCAGAACAGGAAAGGGCTATGCCATGGAAAGATGGAGGGGGCTGTGTTATGAAATTTACTCTCCTGGAATAGTCACATTTTCTAGCACAATTGAAGACACGGGACAAGTGAATAAAAAGTAATTTATAGAAAGATAAAATCTTGCAAGTAAGCATTTGAAATGTTTTTTTTTTTTTTTGGCCTCTTGAACACTGCTGCCTTAAAATGCTCAGTTTTCCGGCAAACAGCTTCAAATCATCTGGGGTGCCAAGGTTCGCCATCACTGAACTAGGCTCTCTGCTAAAATATATATAATGTTTGGGGGTTCTAAGTAATTTTCTAGCAAAAAATATTGATTTTAACTTAAAGTGGAGTTCCACCCTAAAGCTCATCGGAACCCTCCCCCCCTTCGGTGTCACAGTTGCACCTTTCAGGGGGGAGGGGGAGTTTATGCTGTTTCCTGTCCCGGCGCGCTGTCTGTTGGGACACACACGAGTCCCAGAGACAGCGCGGACCATTCCCATTGTGTTGCACGACTCGCGCATGCGCAGTAGGGAACTGGGAAGTGAATCCGCAACGCTTCACTTCCTGATTCCCTCCCCGAGAATGGCGGTGGCAGCAGCCGCCGAGAGCCGAGCGATCGGTCTCGGCTGCCAAACATCGCTGAACCCTGGGACAGGTGAGTGTAAATTTATTAAAAGTCAGCAGCTGTAGTATTTATAGCTGCTGGCTTTTAATATTTTTTTTTTGTAGGTGGAATCCCTCTTTAGGAAACAAGTGTCAGAAAAAGATTTAGACTTTAAGTGGTTAAACTTCCTGCATTTACATGTTGTTTAAAAACTTGGCAGACTGTCTGGATTTTTTTTTCCACACAGAAGTTTATCCCTTTGATCTAAGAAGGAAGAGTAATGCCGGTGTTCTGTCCAAAAATGTCCACCTATCGAATAGTGTCCGATGTGTACTGCACAGGCGCAGCTCTTGTGCAGTACGGAGCACCAGGAGATTTGGAAAATCTCCGAAGATGAGCGGCGCCTGCGCCGTGAGTCCAGGTGAAAGCCCCACCATCCAAGTGGACATAGGGCTGCACATATTAGAGGGCCGCTTGCCACGCTTCGGGCACGGCCTCGCTTCGCTCGGCTCTTTATTTTCTAACTCTATGTCCACTTGGATGGTGGGGCTTGAACCTGGACTCACGGCGCAGGCGCCGTTCATCCTCGGATATTTTCGGAATCTGCTTGTCCTGGGTACTGCTCATGCGCAGCACACAGCAGACACTATTTGACATGACAATGGCCATACACTGTTCGAATTTCGAAAATCGTATCTAATAATTTTCGTATGAATTTCGCCACATTAGTTGGCTGCAGCAACAGCCGATTTTCGTGCAGAAATCGAATTTGAGGAATCGGACATGTTGGAAATTTTTTGAAAAACAAACGATTTTCTAATCAATGATGGGAGAAATGTAATAAGAAAAGAAAATTTATGGAGAGAAAAGAAGATTCCCGGCCACGAAAATTCTTTTCTGCAGCAACATGAGGTAAAATTGAAGGCTTGGTCTGCTGAATTTCGAAAATCAATGGTGGCATTATCGAATCACAAAAAAAACGAACTTTCTGATTTTGAAAAGAGAATTTGTTCGAAATTTGACCATGTATGGCCTGCATTAGTTACAATGTTTCATGTTAAAAACTTAGCAGACTGCCCAGATGTTTTCTTTTGACAGCTGAGTGAGCAGATAAGTCTCTCCACTTGTTATATGAAAGAATCGTCAAACTCTGCAATAGAGATCGTCAGAGGGGTTGAATCGAGATCACAATTTTTTAATGATTAATTGTGCAGCTCTAGTACAATAGTCTCTTTAGTACATTATAACATTGTGTGCAGACCAGTCCATATACAGCCAAAACACAGACATGGTGCTGCTGATTTCATAAATCTAACATCTCACCAATATTTTCTGATGTGTGGAGTACTTTTCAGCATTTTAAAATATGCTAAAATAAATAAAATAACTATAACAAATAATATACAGTAAATAAATTGGAAAAAAAAACCCATAAACTTTTCTTTTCTTTTTTTTATTATTTCAAGTTATACTATGGAAGATCTGTGGTTGTGTTAGAAATGAGTTACAATTAGAAAGGTTAAGGGGAAAGACTCTACCACTGCCTATTTCTTGTGACATGTCTATTTACAACTATGGAAATGTGAGTGTAATATTTTATTTTTATTAAAAAAGGTTTTTTAAAAAAAAACGTTATTACACTATTTTGGCTTTATCCTTCCATCCCCTATGTCCGAGCCGATGCCGGAGTTGTCTCTCTAAAAAACGGTGACCATACATAGTCTACCACATCGTAAAGACCATCCATCCCGAGATCCATGGAAATATTGAATGTTGTATCCAATACCTCAGTAGTTGGAATTTCGAGCTATTTCTGACCCCCTAGACATAAGTCTATCCGGGTCATTTTTTTCTGGTAAGCCTTTGCTTCGTAAGGTGGTGGGAATTGCATGACGGTGAAATTGCCTATGGTTACACCACATTAGGATTCGTTGCCTTCACTATAACCAGTTTGGATCCATATCTGCACATCCACGTTTAGTATTATATGGACTTGACTGTATATTTTCCTTTTTTTTCGTACATCCACGTTCACTAACACATGGACTTGATTGTATGTAAAAAAAATGTTTGTGTTTCTTGTAAGAAGTTATCCTCAGATTTGGGGTCAGGGTTTATAAGTAAGATATATTCACATTGACACTCTTTATTTTTACTTTTCTTTTTTTGCACATATATTGTTCATTATTTTATGTGTTTTGTTTTGCTGTTTGTTTGTTTTTTTTGGGGTTAAATTCCCTTGATCATCACAGTAATATATGTTTAGCGCCTACACTTTACATCTTTGAGTTTTTATAGCTAAAAAAATCCCACTTTTAGCGTGTTGGCAGCTTCCTCTTTTGTATATTTTTTTGCGCAGTGTTTTTTGTTTATATATAGCTCCCAGTACAAAAGAAGACAGATGCATTTCACCTTCCCACAGGCTTTGTCATACAGCAGCCCAGATCAGCCTATTTTTGTGCCGAGTATGAGATAGGAAGTCTGTACAAATCAATGACAGACTGGCACTGTTCACATGTATCTGTGGATGGTAGGGTTGCCACCTCACCCCTTTAAGACTGAACACATATGAATTACACAGGTTCTGAGGCTAATTTAATGACCCCAAGTGAGTTTAATTACCGCCTTAAAGTGGTTGTAACCCTAGTTACACCACCTGTACCTACAGGTAAGCCTTAGCCTATAATAATAACTTTCCGACAACAGTTTAGGATGGATTTTTTCCTAAACTGGTGTTGCATACACACGGTCGGACAAAGCTGTTGGAAAATATGATCGCTCGGAACGTGGTGACGTTCGTTACGACAGGACTACGTTGAGGCTAGTAGCCAATAGCTTTGGTCTCGTAATTTGATCTGCGCATGTGTGGCACATTGTTTGTAGAGAATTCCGATCGCACAATCGGAAAAAGTCAGATCGTATTATTTTTTTTTTTTTTTTTTTGTGTAATCAGTATTTATTGCAATATAGCAGAAACAGAAACATGAAAAACAATACAGGTCCAACATCACATTGAAGTGCAATATTTATCGGCCTCAAAAAAGGCCGCTCCAGTGCTAGAGTAACATCATGTAAGTTGAACATTTAAACAGACTTAAAGAGAGAGGTCTTAGAGTCATAAAGAGAAGGAGAATGTCTTGGGTGTATACATAGCAGGCGGGCTGGGAAACCCAGATAAGTGCCAGGGTAAAAAGAAACAATTACCTCAACCAATAGTGGGTCAAAATCCGGCAGAAAGAGACCTGAAAAATGGACACCGTCCCGGCACTAGGGTAGAGGGGGGGGGCCCCAACAGCCGCCAGCTAGCCACCCTCCACCGCCAGCGCATCCCGGGAGCCGGTGTCACCACAGAGGGTCGGCCGGAACGCCTCCCTCTCCGCCAAACTCAGAATTTCTTGCCTGGCAGCCCAAGCGTCAAAATAGGGATCCCAGCCCACCACCTACCAGCTTCGGCAGCTCAGGCTACATGACATTCTGACCCAAGAAAGGTGGAAAGATGGGGAAGAGGAAAAGGAAAAGAGAAAAGGTCAGCATAGGGTAGAAAGGAAGAACGACAGGGACAGGAAGAGAATAGGAAAAGTAGGTCCATTTACCTGAGTATAGTCACCAAATGTCCGCTCCGTCCGCACCGGGCACACCACTCCCCAGCTTCAATATTCGTAAGCAGTATTCCTTCGCTAAGAGCTTCCAGGGGGAGATCCAGTCCCCCCCTGGGCTCCGCCCAGTCTGAGAGTTTTAAGGGTGGGGTCTGCCAATTCCAGCAGAGCCACGTCTAAACTGGAGGGCATATGGTTAGGATCCGACGCATACGTCGACCAGGATCTCCAGATATCGTGGAAACGATCCTCTAGGCCCTTACAGGTAGCGACCCAGTGCTCTGCCTCCTTCACCGCATGCACTCCCCTGCACCACTCTTCTCGAGTGGGGATTCCAGGCCGCTTCCAATATAACGGAATCAGGCGTCTGGCTGCATTCAGCAAATGTGCCAACACGGAATTCTTATAAACCCTAAGCGGGACCGAGGGAACCTGCAGAAGGAAGTGCAGCGGCGAGAGAGGGACCTCAATCCCGGTCACAGCCTTCACTTGACCCTGTATGTCTTCCCAGAAGGGTCGAATTAGGGGGCACTCCCACCACACGTGAACTAGGGTTCCTCGTTGTCCACATCCCCTCCAGCAGGACTCCGATGCGGAGGGGTAAATACAGGCCAAGTCTGCCGGCACCCGGTACCAGCGTGCTAATAACTTAAAGTTGGTCTCCTGAACCTTGGAGTCTCTAGAGGACGAATGGGTGAGGGAATAAAGGTGTGATAACTGCGTCTCTGTGAACGTCGTCCCCAAGTCAGTCTCCCACCGTCTAATATAAGCAGGAGTAGTCTGGGAGCTGGCCGAGTCCAACAGCCGGTATAACTCAGAAACCAGGTGTGGAGTCGGCTCCTCTGCAAGAAAGATGCGCTCAAACGGGGTAAGGGTCCGGGGATCCCTAATAGTATGACCATGTGCCTGAAAAAAGTGGTGTAGTTGCCGGTATCTCCAGAAGTTCATTCGGGAGCCACAGCTACCGACGGGCAGGGCCTCATATGGCATAAGACCACCATCCCTCAAGAATTGCCCGCAACTAGCGTTCCCATCGTCAACCCAATTCCCAAAGAAACCCATCTGTTCACCCGGCGGGAACCACAGGAAACCACCCAATGGGGCCACCGGGGACATAGGGGGAGCCAGCTTAAGGGTCGCATTGAGCCTGTCCCAAACTGAGAACACATGGGTCGTCAGAGGGGAGGTCGTCTCCGCCAGGCCCCTATATACCCGGGGCAACCAGGGCACGTAAGCTAAGTTCCTACCCGCCAGATACTTCTCTAAAGGGACCCAGAGCTTAGTTCGAGAGTGGAAATGCCAGTCTAGAATCTTCTGGAGGGCCACCGCTTGATAATACTGTCTAATGTCTGGGACACCCAGTCCACCCCACCTCTTCGAACGACGCAGTATCCGTAACGCTATTCTAGGTTTACGGTCGTTCCATATAAAGCGAGACATCATACTACTTAAGTGGTCAAAGAAACATTTGGGCAAGGGGATCGGAAGCAGATCGTATTTTTTTGCCGGAAAATTTGAGATCCTGCTCTCAAATTTCTGACGGAAAAAGTCTGATAGAGCCCACACACGATTGGATTTTCTGACAATATTATCCGATTGGACCTTTTCCGTCTGAATTTCCGTGTGTACAAGGCATAAGGCTTACCTGTAGGTACTGTATATATCTCCTAATCTCCTGCACCGTTTAGGAGATATTTACCATATACGCTTGCGCCATCATCCGCGCATACGCTGTGAAGGAACGGCCCTCCGTGCCATTTCTTCACCAGCAAGTGGCATGACTGACGGCATGCGCGGGAGCGACATCACGCGACTCCGGCCAGCCACAGAGACGGACTCCGCAGCCCCGAAAAGGAAGAGGGGTTAAGATGGATGCTGCCACCAGCAGGGACAACGCAGGCTTTGTTTGCAGGTAAGTGGCACATAATGTGATGCATACTAGCCCATTATGCTTTTACTTTGCAGGGGAAAAAAAGAGGAAGTAATATCCATCAGTGTTTAATTCCTCTTTAATCAGCCACAGAACCAGTGTAATTAATATGTGTTCGGTTTTAAAGCGACGAGATGTCAACCCTAGCAGGTAGGGACCGATGATCACCCCTGTATGCAGTCTACATCTGTGGGCAAACAGCCATCCCCAACAACAGGTAATCGCCCCATGTGTGACTACACATAGCCAGTGTCAGCCTGGTATTGATTTGTACAGACTTCCTGTCCGCTGCTGTTTGGAAGCCACTGACCTGGGCGGTCACAAACTAGTTTACACAAACCCAAAATGGGTGAGGTTTCCCTCAAGCACATTTTAATGGAAGCCACCATTCCTGCCACATACACATCACTGATAATGATGGCACACCGCATAGCTGTAGCACACAACACACACTCCATCCCTTCCATCCCCACAGGACATGAGCTCCACTTCACAAAGCACGTGATCAGGTAAGCCGGAAGCGGAAGTGCGGCGCTCTGTGTGTGTGAAAAGTTAGCGGGCATCAGGTAGACGGACACAGGTACAGGTTTACTTCCTTCATACCTGCAGCCAACAGCGCTACGATTGCGCATGCGCAGTAAGAGCAACGTGGAGCCGCGGTTGTGCTGGGACCGTCCGCCGCCTGGTGCATTCTGGGAGTTGTAGTCTTCGGCAGTGCAGGCGGTGAGGAGATTTCCTTCCTACCACAGAGGTTGTGTGTCTGTGTGCAGCAGGGACAGCAGGACGTAGCAGTGTGGTGTAGACAGGTTATTATTATTACTGCTGTACCAAGGAAGGGAGTGTTGCTTATGAATACGTCATTAGTGGAAGTCCCTTGTATCAGCCTCTGTACAGCTGTAAATAACGCCATTTGTACACATATGGCCTAGTTCACACGGACATGTGCGTTATTTGGAGACGTACGCCGCAAAACGCATCAGTTTAGACGCATTGATATCTGCTGTGTTTAAACGCCTTTATGTCCGTCATGTTTGGATGCATTTACACACACTTAGGTGCGTTTAGGTGGATTTGCATGCATACATGCAGTAAAATGGCACAACCTGCGCGGGCACGGGGGCATCTCTGCTCTGAATGGCCCAATTAATTTGAATTCTGCTGCATAGAGGTCCCTCTGGAACTAGATCCTATACGTAGAGTGTTTTACATACAAAGCCTAGAAATGGCAGTGGGTAGGGATGAGCTCCGGCGTGTTCGCATACAGCACGTGCAGAGCACACCAGGAAGTCGGCATTGCGCTAATCACAGGCAGTGAGACATTGCCCTGATGTGCGGCTGCAGAGATCGGGAAATGTCTCACTGCCTATGATTAGCGCAGCACAGTGCCGACATCCTGGCAAGCTCAGCACGTGCTGTATGCGAACACGCCGGAGATCATCCTTAGCTGTGGGCTTTAACATGGAGCTGCCACATATGTGCATGCAGCCATCATCCTTTGTTGGGAGCGTGCTCACTTAGCACCCCCAGCACAGCGATCGCATTGCCACCAAGTACTGCACTGTTTACAGTCAGGAGGTGTCACGTCACATTCGGCTACCCATCACATTTTGCTACCCGCTGGAGTGCGCATGTGCGATGCTGCCATATGCATTCCAACACAGGGCCCCTTACGGGCTCGCTTTGCTCGTAATAATTATAATCTAACTTTATGTCCACTTGGATGGTGGGGCTTGAACCTGGACTCGGGTGTGGGCACAAAATTCTGAGCAAGCGCAGATCGCCACAGTGTTGGGACGCATATGGCGGCATCACGCATGCACAGTCCAGCAGGTAGCCAAACGTGATGGGTTGCCATATGTGACAAAACAGAGGCGGTGTGGCAGACTCTCCACCACATGATCATTGGAACAGCCAATCACAGTGATCACATGACTGGGAAGCCCACCATTACTACTTATAAAGAACCTGCTCCTGCTGGCTGGAATGAGTTAAAGTGTTACTAAACCCCCAACAGTAAAATCAGGCTGTATATGCAGTAAAGAATGCTTGTTCTCACTGTGGAATCTAACGACTTAATTCTCCACATAGTGTAAAAAGGTTGTTTGATCCTGTCTTCTCTGATCCTCCCCTTCTTCTAGAGTCCCCAATCCATCTCCTGAGTAGGGATGAGCTCAGTGTTCAACACAAACGCATGTTCGACTCGAACACGGTCTGTTCGCTTGTTCTGCGAATTCAGAACTTTGTGGACCGTTCGCACCAAATTCGCGTGGCACGAACGGCCCACAATGCACTACACCATTGCAGTGCATTGCTGGCTCATGATTGGCCAAGCATGCTCTGTGACCCCACATGCTTGGCCAATCACAGGGAGGTTTAGTACACGCCCCACACTATATAAGGCCACCAGCGCAGCGGCCTTGTGTAGTGTGTTGGCGTGCAGGGAAAGAGCAAGATAGGCAGGGACAGTGTATTTTTGATTGGGAACCTAGAGCTGTTACAGTGGGTGTTGTGTGCCTCCTGCACAGTATACACCTGAAGATACCCTTTATTGTTGGTGTTGTTCTGTTTCTGTAACACAGGCATCTGCAGCATTTACAGTGGGTGTTGTGTGCCTCCAGCAAAGTATACACCTGAAGATGCCCCTTATTGCTGGTGTTGTCTGTTGCATATCTTGCATATTAGCCTTTAAAATGAGCACTTTTGATTTCGAACATTCGAGTCTCATAGACTTTAATAGGGTTCTAAAGTTCGTACGAATTTTAGGTCCGTTCGAAGGTTCTGGTGAGAACCGAACCGAGGGGGGTGTTCGGCTCATCCCTACTCCTGAGCCTTGGGGGCACTCTGCACAAGCTCAGTTTGGTGTGTATTGCTAGAGATTATTTTTTTTTTGGGCAGGGGGCATGTGATCGGCACAGGAACAATCAGCACTGTCCAGACAGAGGGTCAGGGGTCCTGCAGCCTCATAGGACAGTCAGAGGAGAATGGAAAGCTTTACAAGCTTTAACCAAACATTGATACAAGTCACACGACTGCTCTAACTGCTGATGAGAAAAGGTATTTAGCAGTTTATATTTACTAAAATAATTGCAATTCCATGTTCTGTGTACTGTGGGAGACCAGATATAGTGAATGCAGGGTCATTTTAAACTGGGAGCAAATCAGTTTGCATTGCATGTAAATGTACTGGAAAGGAGCAAACTGAGAGGCGAAGAGAGCGACGTGACTAGAGGGATGACTGCATCAGTCTCCTGCTGCTCCTTTACTGTACAATCAAGAGGCTGGGGGTATAGAGAGGAAGCCACAAATCCCTACCATAGTCTATAACTGGGGGTGTCATCGGCCAAACACTGCCATGTAAATCTCGGGACAGGAATGGCAGCGGTACCGCCCCTTTGCAAATAAAACAGCTGAAACAGGGCCTGTTTAATGAAGTTTATGGGAATGCAGATTTGGCATGATTGCAGGTCAATGAATTCTGAAGGATCTCAGACTGATATGATCGACAGGATCCCAAAGCTCATCAACACAGGATCTAACTTGTATTTTACTTGTCTATGTTGACGTTTGACTGGAGTTCACCCTTAACATTCTGATAACTGCGGTTTGTTCTTCTGTCTGGGAATTAAAGGTAACTGGTGCCCTCATCTCCACTCCAACAGCAATGCGGTGTCCAGGAGTTTCCTCACCAGTCGCAGACATCCTTAGCTGGTCTCCTTCCAGGTTTCAGTCTTTGGCCGTTCTGATTCACTCTACTTACGCATCGCTTCTCAGCATTTTGGCTAAGATCAAGTGTGGTATCTGGGAGGAAGAAAACTGGTGATGTTAGTGAAGTGGGGCCACCAGCTAATATTTTCCCAGTGTAATAAGGTGGGCACAGTGGGAGGGATCCTTTTCCTCCCTGTTTGAATCTGGCCTGGTACACCAGACTTGTCCCAGGTTGAAGGCAGGACTCTTCCCTAGGTGCTAATTAATGCCGCGTACACACGGCTGGACTTTTCGACATCAAAGGTCCGACGGATCGAATCCGTCCGACAATTCGACCGTGTGTGGGCTTCATCGGACCTTTGCTGTCGAAAAATCTGATGGACTTTCGATTTAGAACATGTTTCAAATTCGGCCGAAAAATCCATTCGTCTGTATGCTAGTCCAACGGACGAAAACTGACACTAGGGCAGCTATTGGCTACTGGATATGAACTTCCTTATTCTAGTCCAGTCATACGTCATCACGGTCAAATTCGTTGGACTGTTTGTTGTATCCCCTGCAGTCCCCAGTAAGATCTATGTTGTTATATGAATCATTTTAAAATACAGATAATTGAAGAAATGAAGAAGCAGACGGTGTCTGAGAAACTTGTAACATATTGCTGCTGTCTCACTATCAACTATTGGTGCATTGTGTAAGAACGTGTGTTCACTCATGTAATGAGCTTATACTGTATATACAGATATATATCAGTTAGTGGATGGTAAAGGGCATATATTACGGTTGATACTACTCAGTAAAGTTTGAAGTCCCTCAAAAGCCCCATACACACTATCAGTTTTTTTGCTGAGTTTTTCCTTCACACTTACCAAAACCATGTAGTAGAAGGGCCTGCCTGATTGCATACAAACTGAAACTCCTAAGGTTTGACCTCATATTATATGGTTTTGGTAAATCTGAAGGAAAAACTCAGCAGAAAAAACTGGTAGTGTGTATGGGGCTTTACTTTTACAGTTGTGTTCAAAAGTTTGCATACCCTTGGAAAATTGGAAATATACAGTATGCACCATTTCTTTAAGAAAACGTGAGTGAGCAGGTGAAACGCACTTCTTTTATGTTTTATGGGATTCATATTCAACTGTCGGTCATAACAGAATAGAGCACCCATAAAACAAAACATGGCAACAAGTAAACAAATGTTCAAAAGTCTGCACACTAGTTCTTAATACTGTGTATTGCACCCTTTAGCATCAGTGGCAGAGTGCAGTTTTTTGTAATAGTCGTCTATGATGTCCCGAATTCTTGCAGCCGGTACAGCTGCCCATTGGTCTTGGCAGAATGCCTCCAGGTCATGCAAAATCTTTGGTCGTCTTGCATGAACCAAACGTTTGAGATCTCCCCAGAGTGGCTTGATGATATTAAGGTCAGAAGACTGTGATGGCAACCCAGTAGAAATCTCTCCTGCGCTCGGGTGCCACGTATCTCAGTAAGTGGATGACCGCGTTTATAAAGCAATGCCTGCCGTCTTGCAGCCCTCCTCAGAATAATGGGTATTCATAGACTAAATGAAAAAGAAAAGGAGGACGCACAGACCTAGTGCATTAGCACTGGTAGAGCTTTATTAAAGCATAAAAAAACAGCAAAATATATACTCACAAACGAGCATTTGTATAGGGCTTTGACAGTAGAGCAGGTACGCTATTCTAAACACCAGCAAACCAGGACCTGATGTCACGTGGGTCAAACCGATAACACAAGATGGCTGGTGCATTTCAGGGGAGTACCCCCTTTCTTCAGAGCCCGTTTGAGGGGGGGAGTGCATACCCTCTTTTTAGGGGCATCCAGCTCCCACTTCCTCCTGGGGCTCCGCGGAGCCGGAAGGAAGTTCAGCTCGTTCCCCTCCCTCCCAATCGCAGCGTGTCTCGTGCGTATGCAGTGGGTGTCAGCCGGGTGCTCCCAGTCACAATGCCGGTGCGGGGGAGAGGAGCAGGGCTTCATTCGCTCCGTATCGCTGGACCGTGGGACAGGTGAGTGTCCGATTTTTTTTTTTGTAGCTACACTTTTTGTAGCTGCTAACTTTTATATGGGTGGAACTCCGCTTTAACATTACTTTCATGTAATAAGCTGTTCTATGAAACTCAGTTTTGTCAACATTTTGGAAATTGTTCTTGTGTTCATTGAGATATTGATTAAAATCTTACTTTTCAAAAGGGGTGTACTCATTTATGCTAAGCACTGTATTTTCTTTGTTTATTCCTTTAGATGTAGATCTGTTGACCCCTTGGAAATACCTTGTCTAGTTGTCTATAGGGGTGCAACGGATCGTCACCGATCCGTGATCCGAACGGGTCAACCCGCTCGGATCGGCACATGCCGCAATCCGCAGAGCACTCCGCGGTCTCGGCCTTAGGAAAGGCCGCAGCTTCGGCCTAGCTCCGAAGCGGCGGCCATCTTTCTACACCCAGTCTGTTTACACGTGATCGTCCGACGGAGCGATCACTTGTAAACAAACCGGTTCCTCTCTCCCCTCTCTGTACTAACCTGTACAGTGGAGGGGAGAGATCCTGAGATGGAAGCAGCCATCCCTCCATACCCTGCCAATACTCTGCAGTACCCCAATACTCTAGCAATACTCTGCAGTACCCCAATACTCTAGCAATATTCTAGCCATACTCTGCAGTACCCCAATACTCTAGCAATACTCTAGCAATACCCCAATACTCTAGCAATACTCTGCGATACCCTGCCAGTACTCTGCGATACCCTGCCAATACTCAGCAATACCCTGCCTGCCAATACTCAGCAATACCCTGCCTGCCAATACTCTGCGATACTCAGCCGTGCCCAGCCATTCTCAGCCGTGCCCAGCCATGCCCAGCCATACTCAGCCGTGCCCAGCCATACTCAGCCGTGCCCAGCCATACTCAGCCATACTCAGCTATGCTCAGCCATACCCAGCCATACTCAGCCAATATTACAGTGGCGGAGATTGTGGATATTACAGTGGGGACTATATGGTGGTGGAATTTTCACAGGTTTTTGCAAATTAAATTATTATTTGCTGATCCGAAAAATGATCCGATCTGTGACTCTGATCCGAGGAACGATCCGATCCGTGAGTTTTTTGATCCGTTGCACCCCTAGTTGTCTAACAATGTAACTGGAATGTTGTTTCATGAGCTGTTTGATTAAAGGATACATTTTTGCATTAGTCCAGCATTTATAAATATTCTTAAACAAATATTTTTCCTGTATGTCCCAATGAGAAGTTTTCTAACATTTGCCATAAAAATAATTTTAGCTATATATTGTGCGTTTTAAAAAAGTGAAAGCTGCATGTAATATGTGCAGAAAATTGTCCTTCGTTCTCCTCTAGAAAAAAGGTTTGATTCCCTTCTGCACAGTTCTGATTTGTAGGGACGTTACATAATGACATTCATTTTTTCATATTTATGTGCTATTACTATAATTGCCCATTCACCAATTTTCTATTATATAAATGTACTAACCTTGAAATCTCAGGGTTTTGTGACAATTACAAGAGCTTGGCAATATGCCTCACACTGCTTTTTTAACAAGCCATTTAATTTATGCATATACTCATTAACAAACAAGTCACGTAGTTGCGCAATAAGACCTTTAAAAATTCAAACCTAATCCACCAGAACATAAATAAGTTATTTCCAGGATTTGTCTGTATTCTGTATACTTTTTGTGAAAAATAATAATGTTTACTCAAAGCGTCCAATTATTTGAATTCTAAATATAAAATATAAGAGCATGTTACTGTGCCTCGTGTGTACGAATGAACGTAATGGATGGTGCCTATTGGCAATAGTAATCAATCAGCTGGTATTTTTCTAACGCAGGTAAGAAAATAAATGAAAGAGACATACTGGATGTTGTGACTTAAATAGATGGTTTTAATACGTGAACTACATGGGTAAGAAATGTTATTAAGGGGGGGGCTAAAGTCTTGTTGACATTGAGGCAGTCATTGGGTGCTTGATAGGCTGTTCCTAACCCCGCTAAGCACCACACAAGCTATGGGTGGGAAATGGTAAACTGAGCAAAAAAGGGTCCATTCCCACATGAGTGACAACCAGACAAGGTGGTGCAGTGTGGTGGACATACTGTATGTTTATGTGACATTTGGACTGTAGCTGCCTATAGATTGTAATGCTTGAGTGTTTTAATCTAGGGTACCATACTCCCCAAAAAAACAATGGCAATGCAGCTTCAATAAAGCCTAATGCCTAGTACACAGGATCAGAAAAGCGGACGAAAAATACTACTTTTCAAAGCAATCGTACGATAATCAGATCATTAGTACACAGCTTTCGAGAGCCGATCACTACAGTTTATCTGACGTTATTAGAAGGGACAAAAACTATAATGTTTCTAATATGATACCAGAACACACTGTTTTTGTTTAATCAGTACAGTATTCATCTGAAAAAAAAGAACGTAAGAGCAAGACCACACATGGAAAAGAAAGAATACATTACATCACCTCTGAAGTTGTATTCTTTCGTACGAGAATTTTCAAACGTTCATCCGCTATTCATGTGTACGTGGCTTAAAATCGTTGTAAAGGCAGAAGGTTTTTTATCCTAAAGCAGGAGTTCCGCCGTTTTTTTTTTTTTTAAAAGCCAGCAGCTACAAATACTGCAGCTGCTGACTTTTAAAATAAGGACACTTACCTGTCCAGCGCGCCCGCGATGTCGGCACCCGATGCCGATCTCTCGATCGTCTCTCAGGTGCTGCCGCCGCCATCTTGGGTATGGTAATCAGGAAGTGGAGCCTTGCGGCTTCATTTCCCGGTTCCCTACTGTGCATGCGCGAGTCGCGCTGTGCAATAAGGATGGTCCCTGCTGTCTCTGGGATCCGTGTGTTTCCCAGCAGACAGCGGGGGACCTTCGGAAAGGGGCGTATATTCTGCAGATATCTATGCCGGAAGTGGGTGCAGATACCTGCACCCCCCTCCCCCCTGAAAGGTGCCAATTGTGGCGCCGGAGGGGGGGAGGGTTCCAATGAGCGGAAGCTCCACTTTAGGGTGGAGCTCCTCTTTAAGGCATTCTATGCCTTAAGATAAAAATCCTTCTGTGTGTAGCAGCCACCCCAATACCCCAATATTTACCTGATCCCCATCTCTGTCCAGCGATGCCCATGAATCCCTCGGCCATCTAAGACTCTCCCTCCCGATTGTCTCTTACACAACAGCAGCATCATTGGCTCCCGTTGCCGTCAATCAAAGTCAGTTACCCAATCGGGAGAGAGGGGGTGGAGCAGAATGGCAACTCCATGTCTGAATGGACACACGGAGCTGCAGCTCGGCTTGGGTGGTCCCGTTCCAAGCTGCTTTCTGTGGGGGCACTCGACAGGAGGGAGGGGCCAGGAGCAGCAAAGAGGCACCCGAGAAGAGGAGGATCGGGGCTGCTCTATGCAAAACCAACTGCATAGAGCAGGTAAATATAACTTGTTTGTAAACTCTCATTTAAAAAAAAAAACAATCGCTTTAAGGCCTTTTTGCCAAAGCCCCTGAACTCAACTCAATAAAAGCCTATGTGTCCATGCACACATACAGTAGGTGTTTACCTGAGTTTAGGAGCAGTTAAACGTCCCTCTCCTGAACACGGTAGAATCATGTTCAGGAGAGGAATATTTTGGCCAGAAAACGCCAAATGCGGAAAATACACATGTAAATGCACCTAAGAGCTAACTGCATTTAGCACTTGGGTGTTTATTCATTTCAATGGCAAGTATTCTGGTCAATTAACTGAATAAACGTCCATGTGCTAAACTTGGTACTGTGTTTACATGCGTTTTTGCCTCGCTTAGTGTTTTTCAGCTGCCATGTCTAGGGGAGTTCCAGTGTACATGTAGCCTTAGAAGTAAGATTGTAGTTGACTGTTTGAACAATGTGTTTGGTTATGACAACTTTTTAACATTAAAAGTTCAACTTTTTGAAGTGTGTCTTTTTTGTTTCCTTTGCTATAGGCCGCGTCTTGTTTCAGTGTTCAGTTACAACAATGGGCATCAAAGGGCTTCAGAGTTTTGTGCAGAATTTCTGTCCCGGAGCCTGCAGTATGGTCAACTTAAAGTCAATGGCTAACAGGCACAAATCTGCTCATCCAGAATCAACTCCTACCATTGTTGTGGATGCAATGGGTTGCTTGCGCACGTGGTACACGCCAAATGATTGGATACATGGGGGCCAGTGGAAGGAATATCTCTCCAGCTTAGAATGCTTTATTGCAACCTTTGAGAAGGCTGGTATTAAGCTTGTATTTTTCTTTGATGGTGTCATAGAGCAAAAGAAGAGGGCAGAATGGACTAAGCGACGGCTGCGCGACAACATTGAAATAGAGAAAATCTTCAGTTTCTTAAAAGCTAACAGGCAGCAGCCTGGCAGAGATAAGTTTTTCATTCCTTCTGGAATAGCTACTTTTACACGATTTGCTTTGAAGGCGCTAAACCAGAAAATCATCTGCACCCAAGTGGAAGGTGACTATGAAGCAGCTACGTATGCTTTGCAACACAACTGTCTTGGAATTTTAGGGGAGGATAGTGACTATATAATCTTTAACACGGCCCCATATTTTTCCATCAACAAACTTCGCTTAGACAGTCTTGTGACATTATTGTATTCAAGGGAACATGTATGTGAGGAGCTTAGAATCCGTGTTTCAGATCTACCTCTTCTGGCATGTCTGCTTGGCAATGACGTAGTTCCAGAGAACTCTGTGGATGGTTTGCAGAAAAAATGCGCAGCCTCCTATCACTCCCAGACTAAAGAAGGTAATAGGAGGGCTTTTGTTATTAGGGCTGTTGCTTCTTTTATTTCAAGTATACAGCACAAGCCACATGGCCTTGAAGAGGTATGGAAAATGTTTCCACCGAGATTTGATATGCAATTGCTGCAGAAAGGAATAGAATCTTATATTCTGCCAGGGCAAACGTCCCCTTGGGTTATCCAGAAGTCTTACCTTTGTGACAACGCATACAAAAAAGAAACAACTGTGTGCCAGGATCGGGAAATTGTTCAGGTAATTAGTTATAATATATAAATTATATTTAAACTCAACACAAATGTACTATATGGCAGCTTACCAGTTCTTAACCCTTGTACACACGGTCGGAGAATCCGTCGGAATGCGTCTTATCGGACCGTGTCGTCGGATAATCCGACTGTGTGTGGTATGCATCGGACTGGTTCCGTCCGAATCTCCGTCGGACCCAATTTTCCAACATGTTGGAAATATTTTCCGACCAACTGGTTTGATTGGACATACTCCGATCATGTGTAGAGAATTTTGATCGGACCAAGTGCCACGCATGCTCAGATCAAATTCCTACATCAAAGCTATTGGCTACTAGTCCCATCGTAACGAAATTACGTCATCACGCTCTGAATGATCGGATTTTTCGACAACTTAGTCCGACCGTGTGTATGCAACAGTTTCGGACAAGATCCGATGGGCAAAATCCGACGGACAAAATCCGACAGATTTGGTTGGCAGAATGTCCGACCGTGTGTACAGGGGCTTAGATGTGCTGGCTGCATTTGTTTTCTATTTCCAGGTTTTTCTTTTAATTATCAACTGATGATCTTGTTAGTGACACGTTTCCTGTTCTAGGGTGACAACAATCATTCACTGTACTATGTAGAAGCAGCCTTGTCACCCTAGGAAAGGACTACTAAAACTTTCGCTTCCCGTTAATTTCATAACATAAAGTGTGTTTAGGGGCGCCTAGTACAAGCTTCCTTTTCTTTGTAATACATTTATATGTTAGGAACAACACATGCAGTCCACGTGTTTCAGAGGTAAGGACTCCCCCTTCTTCAGGGCTATTGAGGCTAGTGTGTTTTAGCAGCATGTATGCATCCAGCTGGCTTTATAAATACCTTTAGAACATGCTAGCCCCAATTCACGCTCAGTTCTGGCTTGTCATTTAATCCAAATTGCATTAGAAATTGTTACTTTTGTCCTGAAGAACCAGTTAACACATTTTCTCTGTACTTATCAAACAAAATGTGTTCAATGGTACAAACTAAAAGTAGAGGGGTGGGGTGAGGGCAGGGCAGGGCTTTTAACTAAAAGAAGAGGAATCAGCACAAGGGACACATCCTACTGACTAAGATATGTCCCTTGTGTTGATTTCTCTGTTTCTAATTTTAGCTACACTTAAGTTTTCAGGAAGCCCATCTTAATTGGTCAGCTCAGGATGATTAACCCCAGCACTGACACATGCTGAGAACGTACATGTAATGTGTTTGTAACCCTAAAAAAAAAAAAAAAAATCCTGCTCATTTAAGGCATGAGTAACAGCACACTGCTTGTGCTGTCAAATACTTCTCTTTCTAACTGGTAATAAACCTGGTGGATCCTTGCAGTTCCTGTGCCCCCCCCCCCACCTTTGCTGACCACGATAATCATGGCTGCTGAGCCTTACCTTACCATGCTGAGTTTACGTGCCTCTGTCATCTGCAGCTCTTGTCTCTATTCTAACAGTCTCTCCCCCCTCCCTCCCTGTTGGCATGAGAGTGCTTTCCTCCATGTCCCTCCCGTCTCTATTCAGCTGCATAATGCAGCACATATCAATTTATCCCAAGCAGATATTCTGCCATTAATGAAAGTTTGTTTAAAATTAAAAGACAAAATGCCTTTTTTGACACCGCAGTCATGCGATCATATGATCTCCCTGCCGACCTCGATCTATGGAGAGATGGATGGATTTCTAACAAACACTTTTCTTAATGGCAGGATATCTGCATGGGATACATGCAAGGTCACATAGTGACTTTACAAACACTTTGAAGAGGAAGTAAACCCTGATGAGTTTTACGTCCTCCCCCCCCCCCCCCCCCCCCCCAGCAAAGTAAAAGCATAATGGGCTAGTAGGCATTGCATATTAGCACATTATGTGACACTTGCCTACAAATGAAGATGGCGCTGTCCCCACTGCAGGCTGCATCCATGTCTTCCTTCCGGGACCACGGACTCCGCTCTGTGACTGACCGGAGTCGCAACGGTGACATCACGCCAGTGCATGTGTGCGGGAGAAACTGGTCACGGCATTCGCCATTGAAGAAAAATGCCATGGGCGGCTGGTTCTTCACAGCGCATGCGCCAATGACATAGGCGCAGTGTACAGTAAATATCTTCTAAACAGCACACGCTTAGGAGATATTTACAGTACCTATAGGTACAACTTACCAATGGAGGTTTACAACCTCTCTATCCACTTGCCGACTGGCTCACGCCGATATACAGTATGTCGGCAAAGGGGTACGTGTGCGCAAAACAACGTACCCGTACGTCGCTGCGTCATCCGAGGCTAGTGGGTGCGCATACCCCGCTGGCGAGCATGCCCGTGAGTCCTGCAGATTCTATGTCTACCGGTGGCCCGCAATTGAGGCACAGAGAGGCAGAACAGGGAGATGCCTATGTAAACAAGGCATTTCCCTGTTCTGCCGAGCAATATGATAGTGATCTACTGCTCCCAGTGATCCCTGTCATGTTCTAGTGAGCTCATCTCCCCTACAGTTAGAACATGCTGAGGGAATACAGTTAACCCCTTGAACACTCCCTAGTGTTTAACCCCTTCCCTGCCAGTGACCTTTACACAGTATACTGATCGCTGTATAAATGCCAATGGTCCCAAAAAAGTGTCAAAAGTGTCCGATCTCTCTGCCGCAATGTCACAGTCATGACAAAAATCGTGGATTGCTGACATTACTAATAAAAGAAAAATTATTAATAAAAATGCCATAAATCTATCCCTTATTTTGTAGACGCTATAACTTTTCCGCAAACCA
The DNA here is from genome assembly GCF_037356315.1 of Lithobates pipiens. NCBI lineage: Eukaryota > Metazoa > Chordata > Amphibia > Anura > Ranidae > Lithobates > Lithobates pipiens. The sequence continues at coordinate 135,094,389 of NW_027507758.1, read as the reverse complement.
ATCAGTGAAGACTGAGGAGAAGAATAAATTCAATACCTTCGCCATCTCCACATCCTTTGTAACCGGATGTCCTTCCTCATTCTTTATGGGGCCAAAATGGTCTGTCCTCCCTTTTTTACTGTTTACATACTTAAAGAATTTCTTGGGATTTTTTTGCTCTTCTCCGCTATGTGTCTTTCATGTTCTATCTTAGCCATACTTATTGCACCCTTACATTTCTTGTTGCATTCCTTAAAAAGTCTGAATGCTGATGATGATCCGTGAACCTTGTATTTTTTGAAGGCCTTCTCCTTTGCTTTTATATGCATTTTTACATTTAAGCCATCCAGGAATTTTGGTCGCTCTTTTTTAAATTTATTACCCAATGGGATGCATTGGCTAATACCCTTATTTAATATGCTCCTAAAGCAAACCCATCTCACCTCCGCGTTCTTTGTTCCTAATATTGTATCCCAATGTATGCCTTCTAGCAAGGTTTGTAGTTTAGGAAAGTTGGCTCTTTTGAAATTGTGTCTTTATATTCCCCTTATGTTTCTTATTTGTGTGATTTATACTGCAGCCAATTGACCCGTATTTCCACATCCGTGATCAGGTCTGTATTGTTGGTAATCAGTAGATCCAGTAACGCTTTATTTCTAGTTGGTGCGTCTACCATTTTACCTTTAAAATTGTCCTGCAAGACATTTTGGAACTCCCTCCGCCCAGTCTATGTCTGGATAGTTAAAATCCCCCATTATGATAACACTTCCCATCCTTACTGCTAATCCAAATTGTGAAAGGAGGTCCATCTCCCCCTCCTCCTTCAGGTTAGGGGGCCTATAGCATATTCCCAGTATTATTTCCCTTTGGCTTCATCCCTTTGGAGCTCTACCCATAAGAATCCCACCTCCTCCCTAGCTCCCTTAGGCTGGGTTCACACTGCTGCGGGGGGAGATCCGGATGTGATTCGCACCGCAAATCACATCCGATCTCCGTAGCGCTGCGAGTTCAGCCATACAGATAGTATGGCTGAACTCGCAGCGGTCCCGCAGCAAACTCGCACGGGACCCTTTTTTTTGTCCGCAACAGAATCGGATCGCATGGGCGTTCACACCATGCGATCCGATTCTTGTGCGAGTCGGCAGATCGCACTGCGATATGCGATCGGATCTGGGGGTGTCATTAACATATCATTGACACTCCCAGCCGTTCGCATAGGGCAGTGTGAACTGCCGGCGGGAGTCGTGCGATGCGGGAAAACGCCGCGGATTCGCGGCGTTCCCGCATCGCAGCGGTGTGAACCCAGCCTTAATGATGTCCTCTCTCACATTCACTTGTACATTATTCTTGATATATAGGCATACCCCTCCCCCTTTTTTACCCTCTCTATCCTTGTGATGACCTGGTGGGTTTAGCAATTTTTTTTTTCACACAGTATTTGTGCATTGATTTTTCAAATGCAATTTTTTTTGGAAAAGAAACACTTTTTTTTAATTTTAATGCAATAAAACACACTATATTGCCCAAATGTTTGGTAAAATATAAGAGATGATCTTATGCCAAGTACATAGATGCCAAACATGACATTCTTTAAAATTACGCAGAACCGTGCAGCGGCGACAAACTACATACATTTTTAAAAGCCTTTATAGGTTACCACTTTAGATTTATAGAGGGGGTCTACTACCGGCTGCATTCTCAGCATCCCCGGTGGGAGAGGAGAGCCCGAGAAAACTATGGAAGATGGCGGGAAGGGGGGGGGGACTGCTTGTAAAAGCACCCCTTGCCACGCCCCCCTTAAAGGAGAATTGTACAAAAAACAAAATTGGTTAAACCCACGAGTCCTTTTTTTTTTTTTACCACTACTATTCCTTTGTATTGGCTTTTGGAATTTACAAATGCAGCAATTTAAAAGTCAGGGGCTGGAAAACGCTTTTTGATAGATAAAAAGTGCATTTTATATATAACTATATAGATCAGACCAAAATGAGGGACAAATGAGGAGGAATAAGGGACAGAGGGACATTGCTCCAAATCAGGGACAGTCCCTCGAAATCAGGGACAGTTGGGAGCGATGGTAAATGTAATATATTTCAGCTTATTATCTACATTTTTTTTATTTTATTTTTCTTCAAGCTAAGTACATTTTCAGCAAATACAGAAAATACCTGGTGATTTTTTCAGAACTGCACTTTTTCACTTCCTGTGAGCCAAAGAATATCTTTCTTTCCTGGTTGTCTTCTGTAAACTATCAATTGTCCTGCCCCTTATGTAATGGAGATGAAGAGATATGGATATGTTTGTAGTCCATATCAGGAAAGCAGCCTAGGGGGACAATCATGGCTCCCTTCATAGATACAGTGGAGTAGTGACGTAGCCACCCAGGGACAGAAATTGCATTATTTTCAGGATTAGCAGGTAAAATAAAGCAAAAGAAGCTGGAAAAAGAAAACAAATGGAGCCACCACACCAAGTACTAGTAAGCTGCACCATATTCCTTTTTTTGGTATTGGTTTAGATACACTTTAAGCTGATTGTGCAGTGATTTGAACCTTTTTATTGACTTTTATTGGTGAAGTGCCTCTCCAAAGACAACTGGATTCAGCAAAAGAGTTCTCTTTCTCAGAAAACTCAATAGCCGAGCGGAAGTTAAACAGTTAAGAATTATTTCTGTTTGATTGCTGAAGATTGATCGACATCGATTCACAGACATGTATAAGTAAAGGTTGAGGAAACACCCTTACTTCCCCTAGTCAGTCATATCTGACAGGTGGTGAAGCATGTTTCAAATGTCTTTCATGTCTTTACAGGTATGACAGTTTAATAGATTAACAGGCACTGGTGGTTAAAGGTAGATGAAATCCACATGAAGGCAACAAAAAAAAAAAAAAGCGGCAAATCAATAATTCAACCTTTTGTGACAAAGCTTTTGTGAATGGGATTCCACATAACACGCACACACTGAGCTGGAATTCCCATTACTCGGGGGAGGCAGCGCACTCATGTAGGTCCCTTCATGTTTATAGACTGTGAAACTTTATTGGATTCAATGGGAGGAAAGCTGGGGATTCTGTAACGTGGACTACAGAGGCTTCTTCATTGGACACGAGACGCGGGGTCACAAGTAGATGGTTCTTGTAAAACGCTTTTTAAAAGCAAATGCATTTTGATGTTAATAATCCATTTGACATCATAACTCCTAAAACGCGGACTGGATGATTGATTTGGATTACATTTAAAATCAAATGATTTCAAAACAAAGCAGCTCCGCTTATGTGTTGGTTCTCTAGGTGAATATATTCATGTAAGTATACCCATAGAGATTAGAGGTTTTCATTTTACAATCAGTACATCCATAAAATAATAACATAGAAAAAGAAAATAGACAGTAGAACAAATAATTGCACTATAGGAAAAGTAGAATTACAATGTTAATATTTTGCACTTAGTGATTGTAAACCCTCACCTTGTAAAACAACTCTTGCAGTTTAAAGTAAAACTTAAAGATTAACTGCTGCTGCCTGTTCACTTCCTTTACACAGACACACCTCCAGCCCTGCAGCTCTCATTGGCCCTCTTATGACTCCTCCCCCTCTCTTCCTAGCGAAACATTTTGTGTATAGTTAAAAAAAAAAAAAAAAACATTATGAATACCCTTTCTTTATAAGTGATCACATTCCCTCTGTTCTCAGCTATGTAAGAGCTGACGGAGGAAAAACAGCAGTACAGTGATCTTTCTAGTGAAAGGCTGTGCTGGGGGATGCATGTCAGGACAAGTCTGATCATTAGAAGAGAGCAGGCTGAGTTCCCAGCACAACTAGAGAACTGACCACAATGGGCTCTCCTGCTTAGTTTGATCAGTTTTTAATAGGAAAGCACAGAGACTGACAGGAACACCAGGGATTTCACACAAAGGAAGCAATATAAAAAGAACAGGATACTTTTTCATACTATACAGTACAGCAGGCACATATCAGGAATCTGAAATGTTGGAGTAACAAACGCTTTAATTTCATAGATTGAATTGGACAATGTTGGTGGTGTAAGCAAAGGCAACATGGAATCTTTGGTCTTCTGAGTTGGGAAAAAAATAAATCGGTTTCCATTTCTAATTTTAAAGTGGTTGTAAAGCTACGTTTTAAAAAAATAACAAGCATGGTATACTTACGTCCACTGTGCAGTTCGTTTTACACAGAGTAGCCCCCCATCCTCGACCTCTGGGGTCCCCCGACGGCACTGGCAGCTCCTCCCCGCATCACATAACCCCCTAGGAGAAGCGCTCTCCCAGGGGGTTACTTTGCGGGCGCGCTTCCTAGTCCAGCATTTGCGTCCATAGACAAAGAATTCTGGACTTGCCCTCTGCCCCGTCCCCCGGTGCCCGCGTCATTGGATTTGGTTGACAGCAGCGGGAGCCAATGACTGCGCTGCTATCGATCTATCCAATCAAGAGCCAAGACAACGGGCAAGTGGGGAAGAGCGCCTCTCTGACGTGGGAATTAAGGGACTCAGGTAAAACAGGGGGGCTGGTCAGTGAGAGAAGTTTTTTTCACCATAATGCATAGGGGGTTTATAACCACTTTAAGCCCTTAGAACAGTAAAAAATGCTAGATGATTGCTATGTTTTATATCATGTTATGCTATATTTGTATGTGTGTTCGGTGTACATAGATTATTTTAGGATGGAGTGCTTTTGAAGAACAACATCGCCAGGGACAGGGACACTGTCATAAAAAAATAAGGGCAGCTGCCATTACCAAACTATGTTTGAATAATGTGCATGATAGCACTGGACCATTGTGAGTAGGGGTCAATTATAGTGTTTGTAAAGGTTCAAATAAAAAATAAATAAAAAAACTTCCTACCTGCTCAGTGTAATGGTTTTGCACAAAGCAGCCCCAATCCTTCTCTTCTCGAGTTCCCAGCTGATGCTCCTTGCTTCTCCCCCACCCCCCATAGCCCCCTGAGACACACAGAGCGTGACCTGGCCCCGCCCCCACTCCCTCTTCAATGGCTGTTATTGACAGCAGCGGGAGCCATTGGCCAATGAGGAGGCAGAGACTCAGGAGAGCTTCTGCCTTCATACACATTGCTGGATCAGGCTCATGTGAGTCTAAGGGGAGGGGAGAGCTGTACACTGAAGGTTTTTTACCTTCATGCATAAAATGCATGAAGGTAAAAATACTTTCAGCCTTTATAACAACTTTAAAATGAATAATAGATGAAATACCTATTCCGAGGCACAGTTGGTTTATGGATCCAGTACCTGGACATTAGGTTGCTGCCTCTCTGATCAAAATCGTCCAATCACTCAACAGATAACACTTTCTAGGTTTGTGGTTAGGAGCGCCCAGTACATAATTCCCAACGCGCTTGAAATTTGTTGAAAATCTTGAGAAGAGATTGGGGAGATTATCAGAATAATCTAGGGCAGTGGTTCTCAACCTCAGTCATCAAGTATCCCCAACAGACCATGTTTTGGGAATTTCTCTTAGATACAATAGCTGTCCAAAATACCAAACCATTGACTCTGTGCAAGAAAAGGAAAACCTGCAAGCAAGGGGGGGTTATTTACTAAAGGAAAATCCACTTTGCACTGAAAGTGCATTTGGAAGTGCAGTCGCTGCAGATCCGAGGGGGACACGCAAGGAAAATAAAAAACAGCATTTTAGCTTGCACATGATTGGATGATAAAATCAGCAGAGCTTCCCCTCATTTCAGATCTACCCCTTAGATTTAGAGCGACTGCACTTCCAAGTGCACTTGCAGTGCAAAGTGGATTTGCCTTTCCTAAATAACCCCCATGACCTGTTGGGGGTAGTTGAGGACCCAGTTGAGAACCACGGATTTAGGGAGCCTGAAACTGTGGCTGGATCAAAGCTAGCGTGTCGTAGTGTTTTATATGAACTACCGACTAGATCCAGCCTACTGGCTAACTGGCTACATTGAGCTGCTTAGGGAAGCTGTGTCACCGGATCCCCACCACATTGGTAAAGAGTCTGACAGACACCAGTTCTTGTATCAAACCTCTGGCCCTCTCTTTGCCATTCACAAATCACAGCTTTGTCATAACGCTGAGACTCGTATGGGGGTCGAGGAGGAAATCCCTTACAGGGAAACACTCGCTTTGTGCTCCATAGGCAAGGTGACAAAGGGGTTGATTTACTAAACCCGGAGAGTGCAAAATCTGTTGCAACTCCGTATAGAAACCAATCAGCTTCCAGTTATTTTTGTCCAAAGCATAATTGATCAAGCTGAAGTTAGAAGCTGATTGGCTACCACACACAGCTGCGCCAGATTGTGCACTCTCCAGTTATAGTAAATCTTCCCCAAAGTATTTTTAGGTTTTTATGTTAAATAAATATTATATTTCTTTTTTCTGGCCTAGTATAGTTATAGCAAGGTAGAGTTTTCATGTCTGAGCAGCTACAGTAGTGGTGAAAGATGGCCATAGTACTATTCGTTATTAAACAAGCATATAAAACCACTTTATAATAGAATTTACAATTAAAGCTATTTCATATAAACTACAGACATTCTTCTTTCATACATGAGATAGCCGTATATTAAGGAACAGCACCCGCAGAGGTCAGTGAGCCGCCGTCTATCCTTTTCAGGCTGATGAATCGCGGGATCTCTTTGGTGCCTATAGGGGACTGTTGTTTGCACATCATCATTGCTTTTTGCACTCATTCACTGAATATGCCTGACTTTGCACCTTTATAGTTCTTTTACCTTTCTTGTTTAATATGAAGTGCCTTTGCAAAGAATATCTTACACAGTTTATGTTGGAGAATAAATCAGACTTGCCTTTCGTTAATTCGATGTCGGCACTTTTTTCTAATCTCCAAGGGAAACACATTTTGTATTTGACAAAGACTGTTTTGGCGAGTTGTAATTGTGTGAAAGATCCTATTTACATTTTATACTTTTGATGTGATGTTCAAGTGTAGGATGTGTAAATTTATTTCAGTCTCTTAACATAAAATACTTCTTTTCCAAATAGATTTTATTTTTTTTAAAGTTTAACAATAGAAGAGGCTAAAGGATTTGTAAAGCGATCAGATATATCTGCATTAGCCGCTTGCAGATAAAAATAAAAATTGAAAATGTCCAAAATACATGTTTGGGATGACTGACAGTGACCTAATATAATATGGATTTTCATATTAGACCCCTTCACATGGGGCGGATCCGTTTTGACTTGCTCATTGGGGATCGCTCTGTTGATCCCCGCTGAGCAGGTAAATGACAGGTCCATCTCCGCTCACTGTGCAGGGACGGACCTGTCAGAGCCCCGCTGTCCTCTATGGGGAGATCGGATGAAAACTGACTGCCTGTCTGTTTTCATCTGATCCGTCCTGCTGGACAGATGGCAAATGTATCGCCATACGTCTGTTTTCAATGGATCTTGTCAGATTGGAAGCCAGGCGGGCTGACGTCCGCCTCTCCATAGAAGTCAATGGGTCACCCAATCAGATAAGCCTGAAAAAAACAGACAGGCACATCCGATTGTGTGAAAGGGGCCTTAAGCCTTGTACACACAATCGGATTTTCAGCAGGGAATTGTGTAATGACAGATTATTTGCCTAAAATCTGACCATTAGTATGCTCCATTAGACAATTGTTGGCCAACTTTCTGCCAACAAATGTTGGATGGCAGGTTATTAAATTTTCGGTGGACAACGATCTGTTGTCAAATTTTTCTATTGTGTGTACACAAGTCCATCACACAAAAGTCCAAAGTACAAACACGCATGCTCCGAATCAGTGCTCATCAAACATGACATTAGCAGAAGGTGCCGAAAGGGTGGCGCTCAATCCACGTAGTACGTCACTACGTTCGTGTTTGTTGGCCGACAATTGTGTGCCGTTTGTATGCAAGACAAGTTCATGGCACATGCCCTTCGGACAAAACTCTGGCGCTTTGTCTGCCAACAGTCCGATCATGTGTACGAGGCTTTAGAGTCAGTCTACTATTAACTGCTTGCCGACCGCCGGCTGTCAAACGTCAGGCAGGCGGTGCGGCTCTCGTTGCGGGAGGGCATCATATGACGGTCCTCCCATTTAAACAGGGAATGCGCGCGATCGAGCGCGCGCATCCCTGTTCCTTCAGTGGCAGCGTGTCAAGAAGACACCGCTTGCCACCGACGGGGGTGAACAGCTATTGGGTATGGCTGTTTACCACGTGAACGGCTGTGATGAAGTCACAGTCGATCGCAGATGGTTCCACCCCTGCTGTGCACGGCAGCCTGTTCCCGGGAACACTGCTTGTCACCGATGCTGGTAAACAGCCATTGGCCAGCTGTTTACCCACGTGATTGGCTGTGAGTACCTGTCACAGTCCATCTGTGACAGGTACACAAAAAAGAACACCAGCCACCACTGGTTGTCACCCTAGGCAGCTTTGCTGATTTGGACTACAAACACCTCTACCTCTCCTCTTTTCTGTAACAGGGGGGAGGTGTTCTAAAATTGGCAGAGAAATAGTTGGGAAGACTAATAACATTGCTTGAGTTTTAAATTCAGTGCACAGGGTGTTAGAAGGACACTGGATTTCTCACCAGATTAACAGGTATTCTTTTGTACTTTACAGAAACTGTACTTAGCCTGAAAAATGAAAAATAATGCAACTACCGCATCTAAGGAGTGGTAAGCTGCAATATATTACATTTTTGTTCTTGCGCTTATATAGACTTTAATTCAGGTAAAATTAGAAAAAAGGAGACGAGCCTTAGGGCACTTATTAGGGATGTGAAGCATTTTGTTCCATGGATATGTCATAATGACCTTGGGTGTTTTTAATATGTCATACATATTACTTCTATCATTTGAAAAGAAGACAAGTTTCAGAATCTGTCAGCAGCTAATCTGGGGCAAAAATGCTGTCAGCCCCAGGAGCTTACATTTCATGAAATAAGCTGATTATAAAGTTGTGCTTTATAATCACCTACGTTTTATTTACCAATGCAAAGTATTAAAGTATAACTGACTTTATACGTAACAAAATAAACAGGTCTTCCCTGCGTGTTCCTTATCACAAATACATACCTAAATAAAGGTTTGTGTTAGAACTGCACAGAATGGAAATTTTGTTACCGAAACCGAAAATGCAGGATGCACTTGGCCGAAAACCGACAATGACAGTAAAAAAAAAAAAAAAAAAAATATATATATATATATATATATATATATATATATATATATATATATATATATATATTGTATTATATTTGACTTTTTAATTAATATCATCAATTTATATGAATATGAATGTAGTGTCGGCAATTATCAGCACCTTTATCGCAAGAAAAATGTATCTCTTTAGATTCTATGTATGTCTTCACACTGGTCTGTTGCATTTCCATTGTGGCTTTGAGGCTCGGTTCACACTAGTGCGCTGTGAGAGATCGTATGTGATTCGCACCGCACTGCAGTGCAAATCACAAGCGATGCTATTTCAGCCATACAGATAGTATGGCTGAATTTGCATCGCATTCGTACCAAATTCGCACAGGACACTTTTTTTTTGGTCTGCACCAACATCAGATCAGCATGGGTGTTCACACCCATGTGATCCGATTCCTGTTCCTTCATTGCAAGTCAGGTGCGATACGGGAACCCGCAGTGGATTTGCAGTGTTCCCGCATCGCACCTATGTGAACTGAGCCTATAAATCAAGCTTGGTGCACAAAAAACACGCCTCCCAGTCCAAATACATTGAAAACGCAGCAAGATTGCATCATTAACGCAGCTGTGTTGCGTTTTTGATGCATTTTTTGAGTCATATGACCTATGAAAAACACACCATTAGCACAGTTATGGTAAAATTGGCCCAAAATCGCAGTGAATTTGCGGTAAAATTGGCCCAAAATTGCAGTGAATTTGCGCTATAATTGTAGTAAAATCGCAGTGATTTCTCAGTAAAATCATGGCAAAACACAGTGCGTTTTCAGTGCCATTATTGGCACCTTTTCTCTTATCGGCATTCTGCCGATAACACTATTTTTGGGCGAAATGTTTTGGCAGCCAAAATTTCGGTGCATCGCTAGTTTGTATTTATGTATATACATGTAATGTGGAGAGTGGACAGTTCATATTGGCCTTATGTTATTTGTAACTTCGGGTATACTCTAGTAAAGTAATCCTGTGGACATTTTCTTGTTGTTGGATGATAAAGCAGATAGATCCAGGTACCTGCCAAGCACTTGGTGAATAAGACTGCACCCAAAAAGATGGGTTGGTCTGCAAACATTAAACAGGACTTTTGTGGGCTCACCACTTCCCTCTTTTCCTTGACCGGAAAGTCGCTAATAATGATTTGTGGCCAATGTAGGGGCTAGATGAATGGGAATGGGTCTGATAGCATGTGAAAATGAGAGTTCCGTTTTTAAAGTGGTTGTAAACCCTTACATATATATATATACCCAATGTAGTGACAAGTCATAGGTGATACACAGAGATGAAACAAATCCTTCTGCGTTGTACCTGTTTATCTGCATCCCTCTCGCCTCCACAGCCATTCAAAGTGCAGAATTTATACAGATTGTCCGAGATTTTGGAAAGCAGGGGGTGGGGATCTAAAGTTACACTCTGCAGAGCTCAGTGGGAAGAGCTGATTGGAGGGATTGACACACACCTCATTCATACAGCACACAGGAAAAGAGCTAATGCTGTCAATCACAGGTGGTGTACTGGAGCTTCCTCCCCCTATCACCTTTTTTCTCTTGGCATCAGGAAACCTTGTCAGAAGGGACTCATGATGATAACAGTGGATGGAGGCAGCAAACAGAAATTACACTTCGAGGTTTAACTGGTATTTGCTGGTATAACTTTTTTTTTTTACTCTGTTAATTTAGATTGCGTTAGACGGGCACTACAACGGAGAAAACACCATGATTTGCAATGTACTATGCCTTGGTGAAAGTGATTGCAGTAATACCCTGGAAGATGAAAATGACCCACAAATACCTGGACAAGCTCTGATTTTTAAAACCGCGCGTCAGCATATTTATGCAATTCTTCTTGGTACAGGCAATGGTAAGTTTCAAAATAGAATCCTCATTATACAACATTTAAATGGCAGCAGTAAAATGTCATGCATTATATTGCTTAGGAGGGATCATTATACTGAAAAGCGTGACCAATCACCACCAAAAAGGTGTCTGTGATGCATGCTGAAAAATAATTACGTGTGTTCCTTAAACCTGGAAGTAGGCAGCGATGTACATGTCCGCAGTATATTGCGGGCCTGTGGTCTGCAAGTGCTTAACCACTTCAGGACCGCCGTATTGCCATTGTACGTCAGCACAATGGCACAAGCAGGCAGAATCACGTACATCTACGTGATTGCCTTCCAGCGGGTGGGGGGTCCCATCGGACCCCCTCCCGCTGGTTACGGCGGTCCGATTCGGTCCAGGAGCGCTCCGTGATGAGGGGATGGCCGTTCGTTTTCGGCCACCCCCTCTGGATCGCTCCTGGCCAATGAGAAGCTTCCTCCCCTGTGTATTGTTTACACAGGAAGGAGGAAGTGATGTCATTCTCCTCGGGGCGGTCTTTTTGACCGGACTACGAGGAGAAGAGTAAAAGTAAGTCTGCACGAACACTACACTGACATGTAGGTACACACAGGCACACAAACCCCCCCCGATCCCCCCCCCGATCGCCCCCCGATCCCCCCCCGCCCCCCCTCCCCCCCTCCCCCCCCAGTCACAGTGTCACTGATTGCATTGATCATTTCTTTACTGATCAATGCATTCAGTGTCAGTTGTGACAGTAAAAACTGTCAGGACAGTTAGTGTTAGGTCCAGGGTAGCCCCCTATCACCCCCCAATAAAGATTTAACCCCCTGATTGCCCCTAGAGTTAACCCTTTCACCCCCTTTTGCCAGTGTCACTAAGCGATCATTTTTCTGATCGCTGCTAGTGTCGCTAGGTAGCTAGTTATTTTTTTAGGTTCACCGCCAGGTTTTTATATCGCTAGGTACCCCGATATACTACCCAATAATGTTTTTAACCCCCTGATTGCCGCTAGTTAACCCTTTCACCCCCTTTTGCCAGTGTCACTAAGCGATCGTTTTTCTGATCGCTGCATTAGTGTCGCTACAGTCGCTAGGTAGCTAGTTATTTTTTTAGGTTCACCGCCAGGTTTTTATAGCGCTAGGTACCCCGATATACTACCCAATAATGTTTTTAACCCCCTGATTGCCGCTAGTTAACCCTTTCACCCCCTTTTGCCAGTGTCACTAAGCGATCATTTTTCTGATCGCTGCATGTGTCGCTAGGTAGCTAGTTATTTTTTTAGGTTCACCGCCAGGTTTTTATATCGCTAGGTACCCCGATATACTACCCAATAATGTTTTTAACCCCCTGATTGCCGCTAGTTAACCCTTTCACCCCCTTTTGCCAGTGTCACTAAGCGATCATTTTTCTGATCGCTGCATGTGTCGCTAGGTAGCTAGTTATTTTTTTAGGTTCACCGCCAGGTTTTTATAGCGCTAGGTACCCCGATATACTACCCAATAATGGTTTTAACCCCCTGATTTCCGCTAGTTAACCCTTTCACCCCCTTTTGCCAGTGTCACTAAGCGATAATTTTTCTGAACGCTGCATCAGTGTCGCTAGTGTCGCTAGGTAGCTAGTTAACTAGGCTCCCAAAAAGTCCCCCACATGTGGTATCCCCGTACTCGGGAGAAGCAGCAGAATTTATTTTGGGGTGTAATTTGACTTCTGCCCATAGCATGTGTGAGCAATATATCATTTAGTGACAACTTTGTGCAAAAAAAAAAAAGTTTGTAATATTCCCGCAACTTTTGGCAAAATATAAAATATTCCATGGACTCAACATGCCTCTCAGTAAATAGCTTGGGGTGTCTACTTTCCAAAATGGGGTCATTTGGGGGGGTTTTGTGCTATTTTGGCATTTTATGGCCTTCGAAACTGTGATAGGTAGTGAGGAGTTAAATCAAAAATTTGCACCCTTAGAAATCCTGAAGGTGGTGATTGGTTTTCGGGGTGCCGTGCGCGACTAGACTCCCAAAAAGTCCCACACATGTGGTATCCCCGTACTCGGGAGAAGTAGCAGAATGTATTTTGGGGTGTCATTTCACATATAACCATGGCATGTGTGAGCAATATATCATTTAGTGACAACTTTTTGTAAAAAAAATTTTTTATTTTTTTTTTTGTCATTATTCAATCCCTTAGGACAAAAAAAATAAATATTCAATGGGCTCAACATACTCATCAGCAATTTCCTTGGGGTGTCTACTTTCCAAAATGGGGTCATTTGGGGGGGATTTGTACTGCCCTGCCATTTTAGCACCTCAAGAAATGAGATCGGCAGTCATAAATTAAAAGCTGTGTAAATTCCAGAAAATGTACTCTAGTTTGTAGACGCTATAACTTTTGCGCAAACCAAAAAATATACGCTTATTGACATTTTTTTTACTAAAGACATGTGGCTGAATAAATTTTGCCCTCAATGTATGACTAAAATTTAGTTTATTCGATTTTTCTTATAACAAAAAGAAGAAAATATCTTTTTTTTTCAAAATTTTTGCTCTTTTTTCATTTATATCGCAAAAAAAAAAAAATCGCAGAGGCAATCAAATACCATCAAAAGAAAGCTCTATTTGTGGGAAGAAAAGGACGCAAATTTCGTTTGGGTGCAATATTGCATGACCGCGCAATTACCAGTTAAAGCAGCGCAGTGCGAAATTGCAAAAAGACCTCTGGTCCTTAAGGTGTTTATTGGTCCGGAACTGAAGTGGTTAAACAAGAGCTGGATTTCTCTAATCAGTAAGGCCGCGTACACACGTGCGGACTGTTGGCCCAACTTTGTCCGTCCAACAGTTTGAGCGAACAGTCCGCTCAAACTTAGCATGGACGGACATGGCCACACACGACGAACGAACAGTTTGCTGAAACCGTGCGCGATGACGTGAACGGCACGTACGACGGGACGCAAAATACGACGTCCTATACACTGCATTATAACTTTCGGCTTGAAAATCCTTTCTGAGCATGCGCGGAACTTAGTTTGACGAACAAGCCTACACACGGGCGGACTGTTCGTTGAAACAAGGTTTCAGCGGACAGTTTTTCGGAATTTCCGTAAAACCTTGTCCGTCCAACTGTCCGCTGAAACTGTCCGCTGAAAGCCCACACACGAGCGGACTGTCCGCCCAAACACTGTTCAGCGGACAAGGTTGGGCCAACAGTCCGCGCGTGTGTACGCGGCCTTAGAAGCATGAGCTTTGATTGCTGAGTTATAGGTTGAACCTCTGCAGAGAGACCACTGCTTCCATACAAAGAATGAGGGTCCCACTTTGCAGCTGCTGGTAGAGGGCAGGCTTTTCTACTCTCTGCTTTAGAAAGCTAAGAAACTATAAGATATGGATATTTGTTTTAATGCATCTGGAAGATATTTAGCCCAAAATGTTTTATCGTGGAAATTCTTATTATTTTCACTACACAGAGATTCATTGAAAATAACAAAACTCACCTAGATCAGAATAGTGGAACATCATTATTTGAACAAACACTTACCCAGCAAATATGTGATAAGCAAGCTAAAAAGAGACAAATAATCTTATACAGTATCTCACAAAAGTGAGTACACCCCTCACATTTTTGTAAATATTTTATTCTATCTTTTCATGTGACAACACTAAAGAAATGACACTGTGCTACAATGTAAAGTAGTGAGTGTACAGCTTGTATAACAGTGTCAATTTTCTGCCCCCTCAAAATAACTCAACACAGCGGATAACGTCTAAACTGCTGGAAACAAAAGTGAATACACCCCTAAGTGAAAATGTCCAAATTGGGCTTTGGGCCCAACGCTCTTGGGCATGGAGTTCACCAGAGCTTCACAGGTTACCACTGGAGTCCTCTCCCACTCCTCCATGACAACATCACAGAGCTGGTGGATGTTAGAGACCTTGCGCTCCTCCACCTTCTATTTGAGGATGCCCCACAGATGCTCAATAGGGTTTAGGTCTGGAGACATGCTTAGCCAGTCCATCACCTTTTACCCTCAGCTTCTTTAGCAAGCTAGTGCTTGTCTTGGAGGTGTGTTTGGGGTCGTTATCATGCTGGAATACTGCCCTGCAGACCAGTCTTTGTAGGGAGAGGATCATGCTCTGCTTCAGTATGCCACAGTACATGTTGGCATTCATGGTTCCATCAATGAACTGTAGCTCCCCAGTGCCGGCAGCACTCATGCAGCCCCAGACCATGACAATCCTACTACCAAGCTTGATTGTAGGCAAGACACACTTGTCTTTGTACTCCTCACCTGGTTGCCGCCACACACCTTGACACCATCTGAACCAAATAATTTATCTTGGTCTCATCAGACCACAGGACATGGTTCCAGTAATGCATGTCCTTAGTCTGCTTGTCTTCAGCAAACTGTTTGCGGGCTTTGTTATGCATCATCTTTAGAAGAGGCTTCCTACTGGGATGACAGCAATGCACACCAATTTGATGCAGTGTGCGGCGTATGGTCTGAACACTGACAAGCTGACCCCCCCACCACTTCAACCTCTGCAGCAATGCGGGCAGCACTCATATGTCTATTTACCAAAGACAACCTCTGGATATGACGCTGAGCACGTGCACTCAAATTCTTTGGTCGACCATGACGAGGCCTGTTCTGAGTGGGACCTGTCCTGTTAAACCACTGTATGGTCTTGGCCACTCTGCTGCAGCTCAGTTTCATGGTCTTTGCAATCTTCTTATAGCCTAGGCCATCTTTATGTAGAGCAACAATTCTTTTTGTTCCGATCCTCAGAGTTCAGAGAGTCTTTGCCATAAGGAGCCATGTTCAACTTCCAGTGACCAGTATGAGAGAGTGAGATCGATAACACCAAATTTAACACACCTGCTTCCCAGTCACACCCGAGACCTTGTAACACTAACAAGTCACATGACACCGGGGAGGGAAGATTACTAATTGGGCCCAGTTTGGACATTGTCACTTAGGGGTGTACTCACTTTTGTTGCCAGCGGTTTAGACATTAATGGCTGTGTGTTGAGTTATTTTGAGGGGACAGCAAATTTACAATGTTATACAAGCTGTACACTCACTACTTTACATTGTAGCAAAGTGTCATTTCTTCAATGTTGTCACATGAAAAGATATGATAAAATATTTACAAAAATGTGAGGGGTGTACTCACTTTTGTGAGATACTGTATATAGTGCTCTATAATTAAAGCCCTATGTGACAAAAAAAAAGTGTAACTTGGAAGCATTATGTCCCTGGTATTCAGTGATCCTTTAACCACTTATCGACCAGCTGTCGTCATTATACCGTGGCAGGTCGGCACGATCCCCGAGCCATCATAGCTGTATGTCATCTCCTTTAAGTGGTATAGCAGGCGTGCATGTGCTCATGCTCGTGGCCGGCGGTCACAATCGTAGGCAGGAGAGGCAGAACAGGGACGTGTGTGTGTGTGTGTGTGTGTGTGTGTGTGTGTGTGTGTGTGTGTAAACACACAAATCCCTATTCTGTGAGGAGAGGTAGATTGTGAGTTCCTAGCTTGGAACCACGATCTCTCATCTCCTATAGTCAGTCCCCTCCCCCCACAGTTAAAACGCACACCAGGGAACACAGTTAACCCCTTGATCGCTCCCTAGTGTTAACCCCTTCCGTGCCAGTGATATTTACACAGTAATCAGTGAATTTTTATAGCATTAATCGCTATATAATTGTCAATCGTCCCAGAAATGTGTGAAAAGTGTCCTATGTGCCCGTCGCAGTCCTGATAAAAATCGCAGATCGCCCCCATTACTAGTAAAAAATAAATAATAAAAATGCCATATATCTATCCCCTGTTTTTTTTGTTTAAAGCTATTTGTGTGTTTTTTTAAAGCTATTTGTGTGGTTAAAGAATTGCTGAATATTGGATCTTTTATGATGCTGGACAAGAGATCTGCTGTATGGGCAGCCTTAGTATTATTTTAAAGATCTCTTCTAGTCAGTAGCGATCTGCAAGATGAATACAGTTAGCTGGATGCCTTGTGAGGACCTCACTGACGGGCTCAAACAGCACAAAAGCCTTAGGGGAAATTGCTAAAATAATTGTATATTTTTGTTTTTTAAAAGGTGCATTTCTTTGCACTTACATCAGTGATTTCTTGTTATGTCTGTAGAAATGGGAAACCATTTTACTGTGTTTTCAAAAGGACTGTTGAATTGTTAAATAAATCTTTCGCCCTTGAAAAACTCTTATCTTTCATCAGTTTAACACAGCTATCAATTCCTTACACTGTATGTTAAGCTTACGCTCTATTTTTTCTTTTTGTTGGACTCAGTAGTGGCCTATACAGAGGTATTTTCCTTCTGTAGTTTAATTCAGTCATGTTTCCAGCAATTGTTGTAAACCTTTATTCTTCTCTAATGTATGAGGAGTGGTGGTCACAGCACTGAAGGTTCTGGAAACACTGGCTTTACTTAACCACTTCAGCCCCGGACGATTTTACCCCCTTCCTTACCAGAGCACTTTTTGCGATTCGGCACTGCGTCGCTTTAACTGACAATTGCGCGGTCGTGCGACGTTGCACCCAAACAAAATTGACGTCATTTTTTTCCCACAAATAGAGATTTCTTTTAGTGGTATTTGATCACCTCAGTGGTTTTTATTTTTTGCACTATAAACAAAAGAAGAGCGACAATTCTGAAAATAACACAATATTTTTTACTTTTTGCTATAATAAATATCCCATTTTTAAAAAACAAAAATACATTTTTCCCTCAGTTTAGGCCGATACGTATTCTTCTACATATTTTTGTTAAAAAGAAATCGCAATAGGCGTATATTGATTGGTTTGCGCAAAAGTTATAGCGTCTACAAAATAGGGGATATATTTATGGCATTTTTTTTTTTTACTAGTATTTGCGGCAATCTGCGATTTTATTTTTATTTTTTATTTTTAATTTTTTTGGTGATTGCTACATTGTGATGGACATATCAGACACTTTTGACACATTTTTGGGACCATTCACATTTACACAGCGATCGGTGCTATAAAATTGCACTGATTACTGTGTAAATGTGTCTGGCAGGGAAGGGGTTAATACCAGGGGGCGCTGCAGGGGTTAATATGTTCCCTATGGGAGTGATTCTAACTGTGGGGGGAGGCGACTCACAAGGGGAGGAGACCGATTGGTGTTTCTCTATACTGAGAACACACCATCGGTCTCCTCTCCACTGACAGGACGTGGATCTGTGTGTTTACATACACAGATCCACGGTCCTGCTGTGTTCCCGGGCAATCGCGGGTGCCCAGCGGACATCGCGGCCACCAGGGCACGCGCACCGGGTCCCTAGGCGGCTGGGAATAGAAGGACGTCATATGACGCCTACCCAGGATGGGAGATGCCATCTGCGGGCATCATATGACTATGGGTGGGTAGGTAAGTGGTTAAAAATCACTTTACAGATAAACATAGCGAAGTCTACCGTCCATGAAACGAATTCCTTGTACACGCGGTCGAAAATTCAGACGGAAAAGGTCCAATTGGATTATATTGTCAGAAAATGCGATCGTGTGTGACCTCTATCTAACTTTTTCTGTCGCAAATTCAGACGGAAAAAATTTGATAGCAGGATCTCAAATTTTCCGACCAAAAAATACAGTTAGACTTTTTTCGATTGTTTGTAGAGAATTCCATTCGGATTGCCACGCATGCTCAGATCAAATTACGAGACCAAAGCTATTGGCTACTAGCCTCAACGTAGTCCTATTGTAACGAACGAACGTCATCACGTTCCGAACAATCTGATTTTCTGACAACTTTGTCCGACCGTGTGTATGCAACACCAGTTTAGGACAAAATCCGTCTGAAAAAATCAGACGGATTTTGTTGTCGGAATGTCCGACCGTGTGTACAGGGCATTAGAGGTTTGCTTTATTGTCGGATCCCACCCGGGAAACACAAATAGCTTTTAAAAAAAAATTTTTTAATAATACTTTTACCAACAAATATTTACTTTAGCTTTGATTTCTGATGCTTCCAGAAGGTGCTGGTGAAGTCAGTATTCCTCATCATTCAAGAAAGAACAAGTTGTATGGTACTTCACAGTGCCTTGAAAAAGTATTCACAGGCCTTGAAATTTTCCACATTTTGTTATGTTGCAACCAAAAATGTAAATGTATTTTATTGGGATTTTATGTGATAGACCAACACAAAGTGCCACATAATTGTGAAGTGGAAGAAAAATGGTAAACGGTATTAATTTTTTTTTTACAAATAAATATGTGAAAAGTGTGGGGTAAATTTGTATTCAGCCCCCCCCCCGAGTCAATACTTTGTAGAACCACCTTTCGCTGCAATTACAGCTGCAAGTCTTTTAGGGCATGTCTCTACCAGCTTCTAAAGAGTGTCATTTTTGTCCATTCTTCTTTGCAAAATAGTTCAAGCTCTGTCAGATTGTATGGAGAGCTTCTGTGAACAGCAATTTTCAAGTCTTGCCACAGATTCTCAATTGGATTTAGGTCTAGACTTTGACAAGGCCATTCTAACACATGAATATGCTTTTATCTAAACCATTCCATTGTAGCTATGGCTGTATGTTTAGGGTCACTGTCCTGCTGAAAGGTGAACCTTCCCCCCCAGTCTCAGGTTTTTTGCGGACTCTAATGCCACGTACACACGACTGGACTTTTTGACAGACTTGGTCCAGCAGACAATCCGACGGACTTTGCAGCTGAGGTCCACTGGACTTTAAAATGAAAGGACTTGGACACACACGATCATTCCAAAAGTCCGACGTAGATGACGTAGACTAAGGAAGTTCATAGCCAGTAGAAAATAGCTGCCCTAGTGTCAGTTTTAGTCCGTTGGACTAGCACACAGATGACTGGATTTTTCGACCGGACTCAAGTCCCTCAGAAAGATTTGAAGCAAGTTTTATTTCTAGGTCTGCCGGACTTTTGGGAAGAAAAAGTCTGCTGCAGCCCATATACAATCGAATTGTCTGACGGATTCCAGTCTGCCGGACCTAGTGTGTCGAAAAGTCCAGTCAGGTGTACGTGGCATAACAGGTTTTCTTCTTAGATTGCCCTGTATTTGGCTCCATCCATCTTTCCATAAACTCTGACCAGCTTCCCTGTCCCTGCTGAAGAAAAGCATCCCCACAACATGATGCTGCCACCACCATTTTTCACAGTGGTGTGTTCAGGGTGATGTGCAGTGTTAGTTTTCTACCACACACATAGTGTTTTGCTTTTAGGCCAAAAAGTTCAATTTTGGTCTCATCTGACCAGAGAACCTTCTTCCACATGTTTGCTGTATCCTCCACATGGCTTCTTACAAACTGCAAATGGGACTGCTTATGGCTTTCTTTCAACTATGGCTTTCTTCTTCCATAAAGGCCAGATTTGTGGAGTGCACGACTAATAGTTGTCATGTGGACAGATTCTCCCACCTGAGCTGTAGATCTCTACAGCTCTTTCAGAGTGATCATGGGCCTCTTAGCTGCTTTTCTGATTA
The DNA here is from genome assembly GCF_037356315.1 of Lithobates pipiens. Taxonomy (NCBI): domain Eukaryota; kingdom Metazoa; phylum Chordata; class Amphibia; order Anura; family Ranidae; genus Lithobates; species Lithobates pipiens. Next base: position 135,073,908 of record NW_027507758.1, on the reverse strand, counting down.
ATGCTGTTCTAGCCCGGCCTGTCAGCTTAGGTGGATGGCCATGTTTTGGTAGGTTTTCAGTTGTGCCATACTCTTTTTTTCCATTTTTGGATGATGTGCTCTGTGAGATGTCTAATGCCGCGTACACATGATCGGAATTCCAGACAAAAAAAAAGACAGATGAGAGCTTTTCAACGGAAAATGCGACCGCGTGTATGCTCCATCGGAATTTAGCTGTCCGAATTTCCGCCAGCCTAAAATTGATAGCATGTTCTCAATTTTCCAGACTGAAAAACGTTTTCTATTGGAAATTCTGATCGTGTGTATGTAATTCCGACACACCAAAAATCATGCATGCTCAGATTCAACTACGAGACGGAAGCTATTGGCTACTGGCTATTGAATTTCCTTTTTCTAGTCCCGTCGTACGTGTGTTGTACCTCACCGCATTCTAAACGATCGCAATTTGGTGTGACCGTGTGTAGGCAAGACAGCTTGAGCAGAATTCTGTCAGGAAAACCATCAGAGCTTTTTCCGACGAGAACTCCGATCGTGTGTACGCTGCATCAAGCTTGTGATATTTTTTTATAACCTAACCCTGCTTTGACCTTCTCCACAACTTTATTCCTGACCTGTCTGGTGTGTTCCTTGGCCTTCATGATGCTGTTTGTTCAACAAAGTTCTTTAATAAACCTCAGAGGGCTTCACTGGACAGCTGCATTTATACTGAGTTTAAATTACACACAGATGGACTCTATTTACTAATTAGGTGACTTCTGAAGGAAATTGGTTTCACTAGATTTTAGTTAGGGGTATTAGAGTAAAGGGGGCTGAATACAAATGCACGCCACACTTTTTAGATATTTATTTGCAAAAACTTTTGAAAACCATTTATCATTTTCCTTCCACTTCACATTTTTTTTCCTTTCCTTTTTTATTTTGTTTGCTTTCTGTGAGGTTACATTTTTGTTATAACATGTAAGATTTTCTTTTTTTTTCTTTATTTGGATCATTGATGTTTATGCAATGTTTTGCTTATTTCTAGTTGAAATTGTGTATGGTTATTACATGCAGATACAAGTAAGGTCTGTAAGAAGTGGGGACTCCCACGAAATGTGTTGACCCTACTGCATCAACCACGCAGACTGGGATATGTTAGGTTGATGGTGTAACTATGACCTTATATACAGTTGAATGTTTTTAACATATACAATATATTTTTATTGTGGATTTTTGTAATGAAAATTTTAATATTTTAACTTATGTGTGTGTACTATTGGAGGTATACGTAAAGTCCCATACAACTTTTTCTTTCTTCAATTGGTATCTCACCAGAATGCTCTCTTGCATTCGCCTTCTGAAAGTGTTGGAAGCTAGGATTGGGGTAAGTATTTTATTTTTAAAAAACTTTTTTTTTTCTCGAAGATGAACTTTAGCCAAAAGTGTACCCTTACCTTAGATAAATGTGTACACCAATCTGCTATTCAGGCAACAACCATCAAATAAAGGCCCGGGAAGATTGTGCTTTATGGAGCTCAGTATCCAGTTCCTACAACTGCTTACTGAGGGATCCTCGCTATAAACTGGGCGTCCTCTATGACTGATCGCCTCACAATTCAATGTCGTTTTCTGTGGTGCGCCTAACGTCCTTAGAATGTGACATTGGGCACTTCACTAATCCCTCCTTCCAGTGGCCAGGCATCAAGAGGAGAATGGATGACATCCCAGCCTCTTCAATGATTTCTAAGGAACCAAAGTAAGTTCTCAAAAAAAATGTTCTGCTCATATGTACTGTGAACAAGGTAGGAACATTAATGCAAAACATTTTGCGCATCCTGGACTTTACCTTTCAAGGGGAATTAAAATCCACAGATATCCACCTCTGCTCCAGCGATAAAACACAGACCTCTCCCTGGTTTCTTCTAGGTGCTGGGGCTTTGGCCATCTTGATGATCCAGTGGAAGATGACATAAATCCTATGCATGCTCACAGTGGTTTAGTAATTCCAGCTTTGGGACACTTCCTTCTAGGCTGGATTCACACTTAAGCATGGAGCGGCTCACAGCAGGAGTCTGGTGCTTCCCCATTCACAATTTCAGGTCTGATTTCAGTCTGCATTTTTGTCTGAATTTGGACCTAAAACGGATCAGAAGACGCACAGGACTCCTGTGCAGTTTGCATTGGAGCCGTTCCGGAGATGTGTGAACCGGCTCCATAGAGAGCTGGTCACAATCTCCTGACATCCAATTCGCAATAGTGTGAACCCAGCCTAAAGACGATTGGAAACAGGCAGGTAAGTTTATTTTATTGCAAAAGAGACAATGCCTTAACAGTAAGGCTAACCTTACTGGTCTACCGGATGCCTTCTTCTACTTTGTGCTTCTTATGCCGCATACACACGTAGCAAACTATCCGGTGGACTTAGTCTGGCGGACTTTCCGCCGGACTGTCCGAACGAGCTACTTGCCCACACACGGTACTTTTGCAGCGGACTAATACGGAGTACTAAGTCCACCGGACTATCCGCCGTACTTTTGAAATGAACGGACTTGCCCACACACACGGAGGAAAGTCCGCTCATTTTGAGCGTGTCTACAGGTAGCCGGGACCAGCGAAGGAGGCGTCGCTGGCCCCGTCACCTGGTATGGACTTAAAGGGGGATCTCTACGCCGGCGTGGGGGTCCCCCCCAGGTCCATATCAGACCCTTATCCGAGCCGGCCAGGAAAGGGGGTGGGGACGAGAGAGCGCCCCCCCCCCTCCTGAGCCATACCAGGCTGCGTGCCCTCAACATGGGGGGTGCCTTGGGGAAGGGGGGGGCGCTCTCTCGTCCCCACCAAAAGCACCTTGTCCCCATGTTGATCAGGACAAGAGCCTCTTCCCGACAACCCTGGCCGTTGGTTGTCGGGGTCTGCGGACGGGGGCTTATCGGAATCCGTGAGCCCCCTTTAATAAGCCCCACCCACCCTATGTGAATGAGTATGGGGTACAATGTACCCCTACCCACTCACCTGTAAAAAAAAGTAAAAAAAAAAAACACAACACACAAGGGTTAAAATAGTTTATTGCACAGCTCCTGGGGTCTTCTTCCGTCTTCGGGGGTCTTCTCGCTGGACTCCTCCGCTATCTTCTGCTAGCTCTTTTACTAGCGGAGGAGCTCAGCTTTCTTCTTCGCCACCACCGCCCTCTTCTTCCGACTTCGGGGGTCTTGTCCCCCTCTTCGGTTCTTCTTGCCGGGCCACCGTGCCTTCTACTAGCTCTTTTACAAGCGGTGGCCCGGTCTTCTGTCGCCGCTGCCGCCGCCGTCTTCTGTTCTTCTCTTCTTCTCTTCTGGAGATGTTGCCTCGTCGCTCTCTCCGGTCACAATGAAAGGGACAAGGTGCGCGGCGACTTATATAGGGACATCACTGGATGATGTCCCCACCCATTATGATGTCACAGTCCCAGAGGATGCTGGGACTGTGACATCATAATGGGCGGGGACATCATCCGGTGATGTCCCTATATAAGTCCCCGCGCGCCGCGTCCCTGTCATTGTGACCAGAGAGAGCGACGAGGCAACATCTCCAGAAGAGAAGAACAGAATACGGCGACAGAAGACCGGGCCGCCGCTTGTTAAAGAGCTAGAAGAAGGAGCGGTGGCCCGGCAAGAAGAACCGAAGAGGGGGACAACCCGCGAAGTCAGAAGAAGAGGGCGGCGGCGAAGAAGAAAGCCGGGCTCCTCCGCTAGTAAAAGAGCTAGCAGAAGATAGCAGAGGAGTCCGGGGAGAAGACCCCCAGAAGAAGACCCCTAGAGCTGTGCAATAAACTATTTTAACCCTTGTGTTGTGTTTTTTTTTTTTTTACTTTTTTTTACAGGTGAATGGGTAGGGGTACATTGTACCCCATACTCATTCACATAGGGTGGGGGGCCGGGAACCCCTTCCCCGAGGCACCCCCCATGTTGAGGGCACGCGGCCTAGTACGGCTCAGGAGGGGGGGGTGCTCGCTCGTCCCCACCCCCTTTCCTGGCCGGCCGGGTAGCGTGCTCGGATAAGGGTCTGATATGGACCTAGGGGGGGACCCCCACGGCGATTTTTCGGCGTAGAGATTCCCCTTTAAGTCCATACCAGGTGACGAGGCCAGCGACGCCTCCTTCGCTGGCCCTGGCTACCCGGAGATGCGCTTAACATGAGCGGACTTTTCTCCGGGTGGGAAAAGTACGCTCATTTCAAAAGTACGACGGACTGGCACACACGCGGCCGTACTGTCCATCGAAATGCCAGGACATATTGGAGTGCAAAAATACTTTCTTAGTCCGCCGGACTTTTGGGTAAAAAAAAGTCCGCCGGAGCCCACACGGGCGGATTGTCCGGCGGACTTGAGTTTGCCGGACTTTTCCACGGGATTGTTTGATCGCGTGTGCGAGGCATTAGACTCCCTATCCACTTCTGCAGTCCCTTGAAGTAGTCGAAGCCTTCACAAGGTTATGTAAGCTTCCCCTTTCCCAATGTAACAGATCTCAGGCCTGCTGCTCAGGTAAAGTTGAGACCTTTTAATAGAAGAGATAACGGTCTTTCTTTTTCATTACATATAATTAAAAAACAACTCCTATTATTACCAGCAAGGCCTTAGCTCACCTACTCCTACAAATTAATAATTGCCAATGTGCTTGTAAATTATTATTCTTTTGTAGTGTTGCTACTTGTATTTAGTTTTGCCCATTCACAGCAACATACAAACAATTGCTTAAATCATTGCATAAGCCAGAGAGTTATCTTGTCGATGGGCAGAATAACAAGTGATAAATGCTTCACATTTTTAGTACATAAAGGCGTGATTCTTGTACTGGGAAGCCACCACGTGTTTCATTGTGCTAATCAATTAACTTCATTCTCTTTTCCTCTCGTAGTTTAGTGTTGCCAAATTCCAATGATGTCACATTTTTTATGTGTTTACTACAGGCAGCCATAAAGACCACTCTTAAATTAAAGTTTGATTTGATCCTTTCCTTTTTGGAAATGTTGCCCCATTCTTGCCTGATATAGTAGTCTAACTGCTCAACAGTCCTGGGTCTTCTTTGTCACATTTTTAATTTCAAGATGCTCCAAATATTTTCAATTGGTAAACAGTATGTGGGCTGCAATAGACTACAACATGCACACTGGGTGTTGTGCAATGTGCTCAAAAGAAAGGGGCATGCCCTATTTTGGAGGTGTTGCTGTGCATTGGCAGAGAATGTATAATGAATGAGCTGTCTTAATACAAGGCGCATTAAGCACTTACGGACCATCCACCGCACATATACTGCAGCAGGGTTACCCGGCTACGCAAAACGGGGGAGTGCACGCGTGGGCCCAGCGGACTCGATGTCTGCTGGCCATCGGCACTCGCTCCACAGAGAGGCATAACCCATGCCCATGTAAACAAGGTGGATCCCCGTTCTGACAGGACAACACTGAGATTGGCTGTTCCTAGTAATCAGGAACAGCGATCTCTGTATTGTCCCAGTGAGCCCATCCCCCCACACAGTTAGAACACACACTGAGGGAACACGGTTAACCCTTTGATTGTCCCTAGTGTTAACCCCTTCCCTGCCAATGTCATTTATACATTGATCAGTGGATTTTTTTTTGCACTGGTCCCAAAAAAGTGTCACTTAGGGTCAGATTTGTCCCCTGCAATGTCGCAGTCCCGCAAAAAATCGCCGCCATTACCAGTAAAAATAATTTAAAAAAATGTAAGTCCCTACATCTATCCCCTATTTTGCAGATGCTATAACTTTTGCGCAAACCAATGTATATACGCTTATTGGGATTTTTTTTACCAAAAATATGTAGAAGAATACTTGCCTAAACTGATGATGAATAAATGTGTTTGTTTTTTTTTTTTTGGGGATATGTATTATAGGAGAAAGTAAATTGATTTTTTTTTCAAAATTGTTGCTTTTATTGTTTAAAGCAAAAAATAAAAACCGCAGAGGGGATCAAATACCACCAAAAGAAAGCTCTATTTGTGAGGAAAAATGTTGTTTGGGGAAAACGTTGCACAATTGTGCAGTTGTCAGGTAAAGCAACGCAGTGCTGTCTCGCAAAAAATGGTCTGGTCATTAAAGAGGGAGTCCACCCAAAAAAAAAATTATTAAAAGCCAACAGCTATAAATACTACAGCTGCTGACTTTTAATAAATGGACACTCACCCGTCCCAGGGTCCAGCGATGTCGGCAGCCGAGGCCGATCGATCGCTCAGGTCTCAGCTGCTGCCGCCGCCATTCTCGGTGAGGGAATCAGGAAATGATGCGTTGTGGCTTCACTTCCCGGTTCCCTACTGCGCATGCGCGAGTCGTGCAGTGCAATGGGAATTGTCCGCGCTGTCTCTGGGACCCGTGTGTGTCCCAGCAGACAGCGCAGCGGGACAGGAAGAGGCAAAGACTCCCATGAGAGTCTACAACCGGAAGTGGGTGCAAATACCTGTCTTAGACAGGTATCTGCACCCCCCTCCCCCCTGAAAGGTGCCAACTGTGGCACCAGAGGGGGAGAGGGTTCCGATGAGTGGACGTTCCACTTTAGGGTGGAACTCTGCTTTAAGCGGGCAAATCCTTACAGGGCTGAAGTGGTTAAAGTTTGCATGTATAAGCACTGCAATGGCCCAGAGAAATGTGAAGCGAGCATTCATTTAATAGGTGGCCTTTTTGGAGCCATGGAAAGTGGCTGAGGGTGGGACTTGACTTTTACAGGAAGTGAAGATTTGCATATAATGGCAACAGCCTATACCTTTTAGATCTACTGATTCTATCAATATACAGGTTGCACTCAATGTCACCTCTGCATATTTGCTGCTTCATTATTTACTTGGTTGAATTGCTCAGGTTTACAAGAGCATTGCTTTGAGTGTTCTTTCCCTTTCCAAAACTGAAAAAGCCCATTCATACTATTGTGGGGCATGTGCATTAAAGCGGAGGTCCACCCTAAAGTGGACCTTCCGCTCATTGGAATCCTCCCCCCCTCCGGCGCCACAATTGGCACCTTTCAGGGGGGAGGGGGGTGCAGGTACCTGTACAGTACAGGTATCTGCACCCACTTCCTGCGTAGATTCTGCAGAAGGTACGCCCCTTTCCGCAGAACCTACGCCCCTTTCCGAAAGTCCCCCGCTGCCTGCTGGGAAACACATGGATCCCAGAGACAGCGGGGACCATCCTTATTGCGCAGCGCGACCCGCGCATACGCAGTAGGGAACCGGGAAATGAAGCCGAAAGGCTCCACTTCCTGATTCCCATACCCAAGATGGCGGCGGCAGCACCCGAGAGACGATCGAGAGATCGGCTTCGGGTGCCGACATCGCAGGCACGCTGAGTGGGTAAGTGTCATTATTTTAAAAGTCAGCAGCTGCAGTATTTGTAGCTGCTGGCTTTTAAAAAAAAAAAACGGCGGAACTCCCGGCGGACTCCCGCTTTAAGGCAGAACATTTCTTTGCATGGGCTGATAAACCGAAATATTAACTGCCACTCAAGCATCACCTTTTGATGAGTCTTTATTAAAAATGCCACTTACTAGCAGTTGTCCTGTGTGTACATGTGGCATTTTTACTAAAAAGTTATGGAAGAAGATGCTTGTGTGCCAGTCAATATTTGGGTTGGTATGCTCTAAGCCAGGGGCCTCCAAACTTTCTAAACAAAATGCTAATTTACTGTCCTTCAGACTTTAGGGGCCGGCCTGTGCCCAATGGGAGTAAACAATGCCCCATCATTGGTATTAGAAGGAAGAATAGTGCCCCATCATTGGTGTCAGTGGGAGGAATAGTGCCTGATTGCTGGTGTCAGTGGAAGGAATTATGTCCCATTGTTGGTGTCAGTGGCAGGAATAATGCCTCAAGGGCTAAATAAAGGCAAGCAAAGGGCCGCAGTTTTTAAACCACTGCTCTAAGCCATGGAAGAGGGACTGCTACTGTGCACCACATCTAGGGTGTGAGGTATAATGAAAGGTTGATCTGTGCTGCAATGCATGTCTATCAGCAATGTAGGTTAGGAATGAATGCCACTGCATCACATCAGGCACACAGAACATGTTTTACTACAATGGAGTAATGTAAATGGTAACCTCAAATAAAAACATATTTGCCCATGTAACTTTGTGTATATATATATATATATATATAAAAAAAAAAAAAATAACTTTTGTAGAGGAATGATAACTTCTACATAGTAAAAGAAGTAGAGAATTTAAAAGAACAACTTAAACAAACCTCCTTAGGGCCCTTTCACACCTTCAGTGTGCATTTTTGTTCCATATTACTGTATAGGTTGGTACTGTATATTACTGTATAGGTTGGTACTGTATATTACTGTATTGGTTTGTATAGGTATGCATTTTAAATGCACTTTTTTTTCATGTACTGTGCAAACTGCTGGGAAAAAGTTTAGAATATTGTTTCTCTATAGCGTAGATGCGCTAAAACACATATGATAAAATATAAGATAAATTCTGTGTCTTTGCTATAGATTTCAGTGGGCCTGCTTAACACAGAAAGAAAACACAGAATGTTTCTTGTCCGATATACAACAAAAACGCTAAGCTTTAGCACATTGAAGAGAATTAGCCCACAAAGTAATGATTGGGATTTCCAGTTAAAATGCACCTTTGTGCTGTACATCAGAACACGTGTGAAAGGTGTGACTGGGCCCTCAGGGTTTTCCTTTTCCATGGGGCAGGTGGCGGAGGGTGCTGTTCCTGTCTGTGGTGAGACAAGAACATTTATGACGGCAGATTGCTACTGCCTGTCTTGTCAGATGGCTCAGCGACTTTCTCTTCTTTCAAAACCCAAGCAGCACAGGTCTCAAGGAGCCCACTGTAGAGGATTGAAGTATATTAGAATTGTCTATGAAATATCAGTTTGTAGTGAAAGATGTAAAATACTTGCAATGTTATAATATTTTTTGGTTGTTTTTCGTTGTTAGGCTCACCGGATACTTGTCCTGTGGTTAATGAGTGGTATGTCTACCGTGGAAACCATCTGCAGACACCAGAGCTTGTTCCAGCTGTTCCATTACCTATTCCAGGTAACTTATTCACATACAGAGTAAAGTGTGGGATGTGGGGAAGGAATGTTAAGTTGAATCCACCCCCAGAGGCCACCGTCCACCGTTATATAATTGTACAAAAAAACGTAAAATTGAATGGGACTTTGTATGTGCCTTCTAGGGTATATTAATCACCAACTCATCAAATCTAAAATGACATAAAGTTTTATTTGATATCGAAAACAATAAAAACATATATGTCAATAACATATTCACACGTATGATGATCATGGTAGTATATCTTTAGGCCTTAAGATTCCATGTATTGGCCAACACGTTTCGTGGGCTGCCCCGCTTCATCGGGGCATTGAATCCTCTAAAAGGTAATGTCATTAATTACAAAACTTCATTAGAAAATGTATACATTGCTATTATCATAGTGTTATATGATTAAGAAGCATATTTTAGCATTATTCTCATTTCATCATGTAATGTTTTACATTTATTTATAAACTTAACATATACAGATGTTATATCCACCAAGGGTATCCAAGACACAGGAATGTATTGTAAATTGTATAATAATCTATGTTCTTAAGTGTTATAGTTACCTGAATAATCAATGTGTAAGATACTGGTATCACCTAGTCTGCCAGGTCAATGGGAAACACAACTCAATTCTCCAAAGTCCGTCAATATTTGCAGGTATTATCAGATGTATAGATCTGCATGTTGAACTGTCGTGTTCAAAAAAGGAACATGATGTTACGGTTCAATTAAATAATATAGGAAACACAAGGGGAAGTAAAAAAGGGAGGGAAAGGAATGGGGAGGGGATGGACAGGGTTAAAGGGAAAGGAGGGAAGGTATAGAGGAGGAGGGAGGGGAAGGGGGAAGAAAAAAGTTGGGCAGTGAAGAGGGGAAGGGGTAATGGCGGGGGGGGGGGGGGTGGGAAAAGGGAGAGAGGGAAAGAAAGGGGAAGGAGGGAGGGGGGGGGGATAAAACAGGAGGGAGGGGGAAAAAGGGGGGGAGAGGGAAAATGGAGGGTAAAAAGTGGGGGAAGGAGAGGGAAGGAAAAATGGGGAGAGGATGGAGGAAAGGGGAAGAAAGATGGGGGGGAGAGGGGACAGGGGGACAGGAGGGGGAGGGAAGAGAAAGAACGGAGAAGGAAAGGGGGGAGGGAAGAGGGAGAAGGGAAGAAAACAAAGCAAAAAAGAGAAGGAAGGAGAGGTTATGGGTGAAAGGGAAATGCAGGGGGAGAAAGGGAAATGTCACTCAAATTTAGAATGCAGAGGATAAGTTAGTCTTCACTGTCATATATCTGATCCATATGTTACATTGGACTTCAAATCCTATCCTATTTTTCTTTGTTTTCTGCCCTTCTCCCTCTTGCCCACCCCCTTTTCCCCTCCCTCCTTTCCCTCCCATCCCCCCTCCCTCCTGTCCCCTTTACCCCCTGTCTTTCTTCTCCTTTCCCTCCTTCCTCTCCCCCTTTTCCCTCCCCCCACTTCTTACCCTCCACCCCCCCCCCCCTTTCATCTTTGATCCTTCCTCCCTCACCCTCCTTCCCCTTTCTTTCCCTCTCTTCCTTTCCCCATTTCTTCTGCCCCATATCCTTCGCTTTTCCCATCTCTGCCCCCCCCTTTCCCTTTTGCCCTCTCTCCTACCCCCCTTTCCCTTTTCCCCTGTCCCTCCCCTCCCCATCCCCTTCCCTCCCTTTTTTTCTTCCCCTTATCTCCCCTCACTTGTGTTCCCCAATATTATTCAATTGAACCTTAACATCATGTTTCTCTTTTGAAGACAACATTCCAACATGCAGATCTATACATCTGATAATATCTGCAAATATTGACGTACTTTGGAGGATTGAGCTGTGCTTCCCACAGACCTGGCAGACTAGATAAAACCAGTATCTCACACATTGATTATACAGGTAACTATAACACTTACAAACATATATAGATTATTATACAATTTTTGATCATTCCTTTGTCTCTGATACCCTTGGTGTATATAACATCTCTATATGTTAAGTTTGTAAATGAATTTAAAACATTAGATGATGAAATAATAGAGAATAATACTGAAATATGCTTTTCAATCATATGATAACACTATGATAATAGCAATGTATAAATGTTCTAGTGAATGTTCATAATTAATTTCTGTACTTTTTTTCAATGCCTCGATGAAGCAGGGCAGCCCATGAAACACGTTGGCCAAAATATGGAATCCTAAGGCCTAAAGATATACTACCATGATCATCACATGTGTGAATATGTTTTTAACATATATGTTTTAATTGCTTTCAAAATGAAATAAAACTTTATGTAATTTTATATTTGATGAGTTGGTGATTAATATACCCTAGAAGGCACATACGAAGTCCCATTCAATTTTTACGCATTTTGTACAATTATTCGCATACAGGTATACTCTTGGGTATACTTTTCTTAATTGAAGTTACCTTATTTCTCAGGTTGTTTGTGATTGCAGTACATAAAATTTTTTTTTTCAATAAAAAACTAGGAAAATAAAGCTATCAAACTTCTTCTACATATATTGCAGAATGATTGCTGTGCACATACTGTTTGTGCTTAGTAACTCAGTGTGCGTCCAGGGACATGCAGCCACATCTGAGTGACTGTCAAACTGGGCCGAGGTCAGCTGCTGCATCCCAGTAGACATGAATTTCTGCAGGCGGATGCACAGAACACCTGTACATCCCATGCAGGCAAAGACAGTCTCTTGCACTGATATAGAGATAGGTACACACCCATGTGAATGAGGCCTAAAGTAAAATTAACAGGCTTTTTTTAGCAAATTCTTACGAAAAATGACCTCACAGCAACTAGTTCTTGCAAGAATTCCACAGCAAGAGTTCCTCTTTCTCTATTCTGAGTCTTCTGACATCAGTAAGCTGAAAACGGATCACTATGACTTTCTGCACTTTGTTTACCCTAAGTGAGCCACAAACTTTATTCCTGTTCTATTAAAGCAGCAACAGCCTAAGTAAAAAATCATGTGTTCTGCCAGCACGTGGGGGAGAAGTGATCTCATTGCTTTGGTCTGACAAGCCTCCTGCTGAGTCAGACCTATACCTCTGGAATTAGCAAAGCAAGGATATGCTCCCTGCTAATTGGAGAGCTCTGGTTCTGACTCAGCGTGGGGTGTGTTGGACCTCTGCCACATTTTGGCAGGGGACAGGCTTTTCCCCGAAGGCTATGCCTACATTTTAAAGAAAACAATCTGTAAGATTGGATAATTTATGCTCCTAGAACACCTGGAGGTGCTCCCTGGACTATGTGTAGCTAGGGTTTAAAAAAGTCTCACACATGTGGTATTCCCATACTCAGGGGGAGTAGTAGAAGAAAAGTTATAATATCAGTTTGGGATTTGATTCCAATCTTTTCTCCTTTGAAGAGCTACACTGGCCGAAGAATCTTCAGCATCTGACACATGTGCATTGTGGGTTCACTCGCCTGCATCAATACTCTGTTCCAGCAGAGCTATTGTATAGTGATTTAGCAATTGACAAGGGGCACCACAGTATGCAGCCAGGTACACAGGCATCTGAGCCTCCATAGTGTGTTGGCTACAGAAGGTTTTGCATCTGGTATAACTATTCAAGAAAGCCAAGGTTAAGCTGGCCAAAGATCCCAAATCCGAAAGAAAGCACTGCATCCCACCAACGCATGTAGCATTCGTTGCTGCGTGTTAACAGAACACAATAGGATGAATGGTTCTGTCCAATTTTAGGCATATTTAAAACAGCCACACATAATTCTCTTTATAGCATTTCATGACAAAATGGGAAATGTTCCAGATATTTTATAGAACTGGTCTAAATCAAGTATGTGTCCTTGCAGGAGCCTAAGTTTTCATTAGCTAATTCAAAAGGAATAGTAAAGGTCTTTCTTTCATTACTTTCTACTAGAAAATCTATCAGGTTTTTGATGAATTTCTGTTCGCTGTAAGAAAATCGATTCCAGGCCTTTGTCAATCAACATCAGCCTTATATTTTCCTCAAACAACAAATGCCTGGAAAATATCTTTCGTACTATTTACAGTACATCTATGCGTAAATGCGGAATCCACGGTAGCACGTTACATGCATTGCCATTGATTTTGAATGGCACCCCAACACTCTAAGGCATCTGCTTTGTGAAACATTTCGGTACATTGGAATCAATGAGCTGCTTTAATACAATGCATGATATAGTGCACACTAAAACACTGCATAATTGTAAATTGTAAAAGAAATCTTTCTTAAAGTACCATGGCACAGAGCAGGTAACTATAACATCTTTTTTATTTGAATGAATTTTTTTTTACAATCACTGTAACCACTTTAAGCTCTGGAAAGGTTTTACCCCCTTCATGACCAGGGCATTTTTTGCTATTCTGCACTGCGCTATTTTAACTGGCAATTGTGCAGTCATGCAACACCGTGCCCGCATGAAATTTATATTATTTTTTTTCAGACAAATAGAGCTTTGTTTGGTGGTATTTGATCACCACTGGGGTTTTAGTTTTTATTATATCTACAAGCTATGGTATATATACTGCAATTTTTTATTTTTTTACACTAGTTATGACGATGATCAGCGATGAGTGGGACTGTGATAGTGCAGTAGGCAATCTGGCACTATCTGTGATCAGAGCTAATAATATACACTGTCACTGAACTAATGATACTGGCTGGGAAGGGGTTAACATCTTGGGTTATGAAGGGGTTAAATGTGTGCCTAACAATGTATAATGTATGCTGCTTCTTACTAAATATTATTATTATTATTACTATACATTATACACGATTTATACAGTTTACGTAGTGATTTACAATGTAGAGGTGGGACAGCACAATTACAGTACAGTTCAATACAGAAGGGACAGGAGGGCCCAGCTCGTAGAGCTTAAATTCTAAAGGGAGGGGATGGTGGTACAAAAGGTAATAGTTGTGGGGAATGATTTGATGGGGGTGGATCAGGGACAGGTGGGTGTGGGATAGGCTTCCCTGAATAAATGAGTTTTCAGGGATCTCCTAAAGGTGGAAAGGTTAGGGGCTGATCGGATATACCAGAGAAGCGAGTTCCAGAGGATGGGAGAGGCTCTGGAGAAGTGCTGAAGATGAGCATGTTAGGGGGTAAGGGAGCTAGAGAGCAGGAGGTCCTGGGAGGAGCGGAGGGAACCATTGGGGCGATATCTGCAGATGAGGTTGGTGATGTAGCTGGGGGTAATGTTGTGGATGGCCTTGTATGTTGTGGTTAGCATTTTGAATTTTATATGGTGGGGTAGGGGAAGCCAGTGAAGGGATTGGCAGTCATGGATCAGTTTGTGAGGTGTATTAGTCTAGCAGCAGCATTCATAATAGACTGAAGGGGGGAAAGCCTGCATAAGGGTAGGCCATTAAGGAGAGAGTTGCATTAGTCAAGGTGGGAAATAATCAAGGAGTAAATAAGTTGCTTTGTGCTGTCATTAGTCAGGAAGGGTCAAATTCTGGAGAGGTTGTGGAGGTTAAGGCAGCAGGATTTAGCCAGCGATTGGCTGTGGGGGCTGAAGGGGAGGTCAGAGTCAAGGATTACACCCAGGACCCTGGCATGTGTGGAGGGACCAATGGTTGTGCTGTCAAACTTAATGGTAACGTCATAGGGGGAGAGAGACCAGGAAGGAGGAAATATAACAAGCTCAGGTTTAGAAAGATTTGAGATTGAGAAGTGGTGTGACATCCATATTGATATGTCATTCAGTAAGTTTGAGATCTGTGAGGAGATCAAGGGGGTGAGTTGAGGAGTGGAGAGATAGATCTGAGTGGTATTAGAAGCCATGGGAGGTTATCAACTGCCCCAGGGAAGAGGTATAGAGTGAAAATGGGAGGGGCCCAAGGACGGAGCCTTGGGGTACCCCAACAGAGAGACGAAGAGGAGCGGAGGAGATGGAATTTTAAGTGACTCTGAAAGTGCACTGAGATAGGTAGGAGGAGAGCCAGGATAAAGCAGAATCAAAGACGCCAAGGGAGTGTAGTTTGATGAGGAGGAGCAGATGGTCAACTATGTTGAATGCAGCAGAGAGGTTTAAGAGTATATATACAGAGTAATGGCCATTGGCTTTAGCAGTTAGTAGGTCATTGGTGAGTTTTAGTAGGGCAGTTTCAGTGGAATGTTGTGGACAAAAGCCAGACTGTAGGGGGTCGAGAAGTTTGTTGTCCGTGAGGTAGCGACTCATTCGGTCCCTGCTTCGTAGGGATAAGAAATAGAGAAAATGTGCCCTCTCATTGTCAACACAATCCTCTGGGCTGTGATTGGACACAGCCCATCAGCAAGTCCTAATCATGAATCATTAGCTGGGATGTGTTGACTAAGGGCCGGTTCACACAGCGAGCCGCGGCGAGGCGTCTCCGACTTACCTCGCCGCGACTTGCGGGGAGCTCAGCGGCGACTTGCAGAGGACTTCTGCATAGAAGTCAATGCAAGTCGCCCCCGAAGTCGCCCCGAAGTAGTACAGGAACCTTTTTTCTGAGTCGGAGCGACTCGAGTCGCTCCTCTCAGAACGGTTCCATAGTACTGAATGGGGGCGACTTGCGGGAGCGAGGCGAGGCGAGCCGTGTCGCCTCGCCTCGCCTCGCAGTGTGAACCGGCCCTAAGTCTTGCTGTGTTCAATCACAGCAGAGCTGCAACGTACAGGTACGTTAGTGCTTGTACATGCCATCCTGCCACAGTATATATATGCACTGCGGCGGGTCAGCAAGCAATTAAAAAAAGCATGGAGACGACCATTGCTGACATCTCCTTCTAAAGAAGTGATAGTTGCCTGGTTGTCATGCCACCCTCTGACTTTAATACTTTGAGTTGAAGACCCTAAACAAGTATACAGAGAAAAGACTCCAACTTTTTTCTGACTTTCCTTATCTACATAGTTACTCCAGGTCAGAAGTTGTTTCATTTCTCTCTGTGTTGCTGCTGTAGTAAATTCTGTCTAATAAAACTGTTGCCACTGTGATAGTAAAACTGACCATAGATGGATAGAATTTCGAACAAAAATTTCTTAAGAAAATTCATATGAAAATTCTCAGAGCGTTTCAATGTGTGAACATTTTTATGTGCTTTTAACATTTAAATGAATGGACTTTACTGAATGAAAACCACATACACCGTTAGAAATTTGTTTGTTTGAGAAATATTTTCTATCCTTCTCCTTCAAATGTTCTCTTCCTTGTGGTCAAAAACAAAACATTCATTTGACCCACTAATGATTAGAAAAATGAATAATCTTTCTTTTTGTTTGAAATTCTACCCATTTAAGGCCAGCTTAACCTCCCTGGCGGTACGATTATTTCAGATTTTAGGTGCTGAAAGCGGTACCATTACTTTACATGGAAATTTGGCGTTTTATATTGTAGGCCTGTAATTCTTAGAAATAATTCACTTAAATCCGTCCAAACCAGAGTCTAGTAGACATCCCGGGTATGATAAAATTTGAAATACGAAATCATAAAAAAATATATATATAATAAATAACTATAAATAATTAGAGCAAACAACAATAATAAAAATTATTCAATAATGTAATGAAATCAAAAACACTGACATATGCTGAGTTGCAGGATTGTCGCTGTCATTACTTTTAGTGTTTAATGACGAATTTCCCCACAAATTACTATTGCTCAATTCTGCAAGTAATTCTAATTTATTATCCCTGTTTTCTAGCTGGTCTAAAAGCACTTTTAATGTAAATGGACATTTTTTGGTTGCTATGGACAATCTCCAGTTTCCTGGCATAAAGAATAGTGTTTATAATATAAAACTGCATGCAGGACACTGGACAAACCACTAGGGGCAAAAGGGATGTGTAATTATTTGATACAGTACTGTAATCTGTAAGATTACAGTATACTGTATCTATACTGTGTTTTTAACTTTTTTAATTTTGGAGCCGAACTCCATCTCTGTGCGTCGCTGCGCTCGCAGGGAACGGAGATCAACACCTTGACAGATCGAGCGAGACACGGCGGCTCGCTGATCACAGTGGGCAGACATCGCTGGATCCAGGGGACAAGGTAAGTAAACCCCTACATGGATCCTGCAATGGGATCCCGAGTCTGGCCCGGGAATACCGCTTATGGTAATGAAATCTTACCCTGAGCCAGACTCGGGAATACCACCAGGGAGGTTAAAGTGATACTAAACACACACTGTTTAATGTACATTATCCCTTCTATTTCTGTATATGGGTTGTGTCTCTGTAATTATTTTAGCTAAAAAAAATCAAAGTATCTTTTTCCTAATTGATATACAGCTTTCATATGACCCAGCTCTCTCCCAGCCTATTTGCAGGGAAACATAATAAGGAGAAGCTTCTAGTCCTCTGCTACTGGTCACATGTTCTAAATAGAAAAAAACAGCCTTTGGAATAAAAAAGTAAAATAATTAATTATTATTAATAAATTGTTTTAAATTGACATACAAATATATATTTGAAATCTAATCTTTATTATTTTGTGGAAAAACATGGTGCGGGTGGGTTTCTGCCAGTCACAGGCTGTGTCACGCCCCTCCAGCCTGTGTCTTAGAATAAGAGGGAAGTGAAGCCACCATTAATTTAATGTAATATCACACAATATTGGGAGCAGCACAGTGGTGTAGTGGTTAGCACTTTCACCTAGCAGCAATAGGGTCGCTGGTTCAAATCTTAACCATGACACCATCTGCCTGGGGTTTGCATGTTCTCCCTGTGCCTGCGTGGGTTTCCTCCGGGTACTCCAGTTTCCTCCCACACTCCAAAGACATGCTGGTAGGTTAATTAGATTTTGTCGAAAAAAAATGGCCAAATATGTGTATGTGTTTGCAAGTGTGTCAGGACCCCATGGAGCAAAGGACTGTGCTATACCGCAGATGGACACCGGTGGAAAAAGCACCCTGAGGCGATTCAGTTCGCATAGGTATCGCTATACAAGTCATTCATTCATTCACCATTGTGTTTAGCTGGTTAGTGAGCATAGAGGAGGAGGGAGGGAGTAGGCTGTCATTTAGGACTGAGTATACACCCACATGTGTGACTCTATAGTCACACGGGCTGCTCAGATGTGATAGGGAGGGAATGCTCAGCAAAAACTGGGCATGTGCAGAGTTGCCACCACAGCTGCAAAGTCTCCAATTGCATTGGGAACATGAACGGAAGCTGGTGGTAAGATAAGAGAGCAGCAGGATCAACCAGGTTTTTTTGCAGAATATGAACAGTATGTAATACACCATTTATTGATAGTTTTTTTTTTTTTATTATGTGGGTTTAGTGACACATTAAGGCCCCTTTTACACTGGGGCGGTGCGGCCATCGGTGGTAAAGCGCCGCCATTTTTAGCGGCGCTTTGCCGTCGTTTTAGCGGCGGTCTGCGGGCGCTAGCGGGGTGGTTTTAACCACCGCTAGTGGCCAAAAAAGGGTTAAAACCACCCTCAAAGCGCCGCTGCAGTGTCGCTTTGCCGGTGGTATAGCCGCGCTGTCCCATTGATGTCAATCGGTAGGAGCGGTTTAGGAATGGTGAATACACCGCTCCTTCACCGCTCCACAGAGGCGGCTAGCAGGACTTTTTTTACCGTCCTGCTAGCGCACTAGCGCACCGCAGTGAAAGGGCCGGTTTTTTCAGGCACTACACAGGCGCTATTTTTAGCACTGTAGCGCCTGAAAACCGCCCCAGTGTGAAAGGGACCAAAGTGAGCACAGAGCACTATAAAAAAGTAAAAATCTGTCATTCTTACCCAGTCTATCCCTAATATAAAAAAAAATATATATATATATATATGCCTAGACTTAAACTTTAATAGAAACTGTCCTATAGCCTGAGGCTGGGTTCACACTGCCGTGAGGAGCGGCTCACAGCAGGGGTCCGGTTCGTTCCTATTCACCATTTCAGGTCCGATTTCAGCCTGAATTTTTGTCTGGATTCGGACCTGAAATGGACCAGAAGACGCACAGGACTCCTGTGCAATTCGCTCTGCAGCCGTCCCGGAGCTGTGTGAATTGGCTCCATTGAGAGCCGGTTACAGTCTCCTGACATGTGAATTGTATGCGGGGAATTCACAATAGTGTGAACCCAGCCTTACACTTTTAGACTCCCATCTACTTTTGCTGGGAATCTTTTCACACATCTGTAGGCATGCAGAATATTTGAAGGATCTACTTTTGTGTGTTCTAGCATATTCTGTTGCATTAAATAAAATACATTTGTGCAGATATCTCACCAATAGAGTCCGAAAGACATACAGTGCATCTGGAAAATATTCACAGCACTTTTTCCACAATTTGTTATGTTACAATCTTATTCTAAAGCGCTGCGCAAACTGTTGGCGCTATATAAATCCTGAATAATAATAATAATAATAATATTCTAAAATGGATTAAATTCATTATTTTCCTCAAAATTCTACAAACAATAACCCATAATGACAACATGAAAGAAGTTTTTTTGAAATCTTTGCAAATTTATTAAAAATAAAAAGGAAAAATATCACAGGTACATAAGTATTCACAGCCTTTGCCATGACACTCAAAATTGAGCTCAGGTGCATCCTGTTTCCACTGATCATCCTTGAGATGTTTCTACAACTTGATCAGAGTCCACCTGTGATAAATTCAGTGGATTGAACAGGATTTGTAAAGGCACACACCTATCTATATAAGGTCCCACAGTTAACCGTGCATGTCGGAACACAAACCAAGCTATGACGTCCAAGGAATTGTCTGTAGACCCCTGAGACAGGATCGTATTGAGGCACAGATCTGGGGAAGGGTACAGAAAAATTTCTGCAGCATTGAAGGTCCTAATGAGCACAGTGGCTTCCTTCATCCGTAAATGGAAGAAATTTGGAACCACCAGGATTCTAGAGCGAGCCGTCTGGCCAAACTAAGCGATTGGGGGAGAGGGGCCTTAGTCAGGGAGGTGACCAAGAACGAAATGGTTACTCTGCTCTTAACTGTAACCCTGCATGATTGTCTGGCATACAACAATAAATACTTTTTCATCAAGCATTCTGTTGGTTCCGGTGTGTGACCATTTCTTCTTTCTCTTTGTCACTCTGACAGAGCTCCAGCATTTCTCTGTGGAGAGAGGAAAACCTTCCAGAAGAACACCCATCTCTGCAGCAGGCCCCATTTAGGGCTGTATGGTAGAGTGGCCAGATGGAAGCCACTCCTCAGTAAAAGGCACATGACAGCCTGCCTGGGGAGTTTCCCAAAAGGCACCTGAAGGACTCTCAGACCATTAGAAACAAAATTCTCTGGTCTGATGAAACAACGATTAAACTCTTTGGCCTGAATGGCAAGGGTCATGTCTAGAGGAAACCAGGCCCGCTCATTATCTGGCCAATACCATCCCTACAGTGAAGCATGGCGGTGGCAGCATCATGCTGTGGGGATGTTTTTCAGCAGCAGGAACTGGGAGGCTAGTCGGGATCAAGGGAAAGATTAATGCAGCAATGAACAGAGATATCCTTGATGCAAACCTGCTCCAAAGCGCTCTGGACCTCAGACTGGGGCGAAGTTTCATCTTCCAACAGGACAATGACCCTAAGCACACAGCCAAGATAACAAAGGAGTGGCTATGGGACAACACTGTGAATGTTTTTGAGTAGTCCAGACTTAAACCCGATTGAACATCTCTGGAGAGATCTGAAAATGGCTGTGCACCGACGCTCCCCATCCAACCTGATGGAGCTTGAGAGGTCCTGCAAAGAAAAATGGGAGAAACTGCCAAAAATAGGTGTGCCAAGCTTGTAGCATCATATTCAAAAATACTTGAGGCTGTAATTGGTGCCAAAGGTACTTCAACAAAGTATTGAGATAAGGCTGTGAATACCTATGTACATGAGATTTTTTTTCTTATTTTTAATAAATTTACAAAGTTTTAAAACAAACTTCTTTCACGTTGTCATTATGGGGTATTGTTTGTAGAATTTTAAGGAAAATAATAAATGTAATCCATTTTGGAATAAAGTTGTAACATAACAAAATGTGAAAAAAGTGAAGCGCTGTGAATACTTTCTGGATGTCCTGTAAAAGGGAAACTCCAGTGTTTTATTTTCCTACTAAAAACTGAAATGTGGTAATCTAAGGTAAAATATATTCTGATTGATTTTTAAAATATATTCTATCAAAATATTTAAAAAGATTATTTGCAGTTAATAACTCAGGAAAAGTTTTTTTTTATGTAGAAGTGAGGTTTATTATCTAAATTGTTAATAGAACTGCCTGGTCTAAGTTTCTGACCAACAGCCCTAATCCCCTGAAAGTAGCACAGAAGTAAGGAGTCGGTATAGGCTTAATCACTCTAATAAACAAATACCTCTCTGTTTAAACTAACTGTTTGTTTTTTGCTTCTATAGGCTGCAAGAAAGGGGACAGATTCTTTGCTTGTTTTCCAAGTACCCTTTTACTTTTTTACTTCCTCAAAGGTAGAGGAGTATGTACATTAAACTGAGTATTATGTAAAAATGTGCACAAAAACACCGATAATCCTTTCGTTTGAAAAGCTGGTCGTCAAAAGTTGAATTTCAGCAATGCACAAATAGTTCACTTTATGGATTCATTTATCCTTGTTGTTGGTTGATCTATTTATTCACTTAGTAGATCTCTAATGGCTCGGAGGCTCTACTTGACATCTGTCTAATGTACTATGGCGGGTCACTGTGGAATGGAGAAACACTTTTAGATGAGACACACTTCTTAGTCATGATAAATTGCTGCTCTGTTCAGATGTTACTGTCATAGCTCTAATTTAAAATATATGTCCTGACCCTCATCACTAAACATTGACAATTACATTCTTTGTAATGTGCTTTGGCTTGTTCTAACCATGCATTGTTGACCTTCAATTTTTAAGAAGTACCGGTATTTATTTTTTGTGAAACTAGAAGTACATAATAAGATTGCTTTTTGCAAAGGGCATTTTGGAGCATACTATTATTAGGACTTTAGGAACATTTTGGATAGTTTTTAACAGAGCAAGGCATAGGGAGAGATATACTAAAACTGGAGAGTGCAAAATCTAGTGCAGCTGGGCATGGTAGCCAATCAGCTTCCAAACGTTCACTTGTTCAATTAGAGTCCATTCACACAGGGGCAACTTTGGATCCGACTTGAAGTGGTCCCAAGTTGCCTCAAGTCACGCAACATGATAAAATCAATGTAAGTGAATGAGAGCCGTCTTAATGTACACTACTGAACTTGCTCCGACTTCAGAAAAGGTTTCTGTACTACTTCAATCCGACTTCTAGGCAACTTGTACCCACTGATTTCAATGGAAGTTGCCTCCAAGTCGGATCCCCTGTCTTAACTGAAGCAACTTTCCAGGAAGTAAAAATAGTTTTCTAGGCAAACCCCTCCCTCCCACCCCTGTCCTAGAGGCAACTTCAAGTTGCCTTCTAAGTTGCCTCAAGTCGTACTGTGATTCATACTCAAGTCGTGTCCAAGTTGCCTCCCAAAGTCTCGCTGGAAGTCGTGTTGCCCCTGTGTGAATGGACTCTTAAAGTGGAAGTTTAACCAAAAAACATTCTAATGCCGTGTACACACGAGCGTTTTTTCCGTCTGAATAAACTCTGAAGATTTCTCTGACGGAATTCCACTCAAGCTGTCTTGCGTACACATGGTCACAACAAAGTCTGACAGTCAAGAACGTGTTGATGTAAAACACGTATGACGGGGCTAGAAAAAGGAAATTCAATAGCCAATAGCTTCCGTCTCATACTTGTTTCAGAGCATGCGTCATTTTTAGTACGTCGGAACAGCATACAGATGAGCGGTTTTCCCGATAGGAATTGGTTCTGTCAGAAAAATGTAGAACATGTTCTTTTTCTAGGTCCGTCAGAATTTTCTACATAGAAAGTCCGATGGGGCATACACACGATCGGAATATACGATGAAAAGCTCCTGTCTGAATTTTCCTGTTGGGAATTCCGTTCATGTGTACATGGCACAACACTAAATCTAATCTCCAGCCACTTTCTAAAAATATTCTAACCCTGTAAAAAAAATCTGTGTGCAGGAGAGAACCGACAACGACTGGGAAGGGACTTCACCCATAGAGTTACTATGGGGCTTCCGCTTTCGGCTGCCTCTTGCACAAACCTCCACACTGAAGCAGCCACTGACAGCTCAGCCTGGGACCGGACTGGAGCCGCTGCAGAACAGGTAAGTATACAGATTTCTTCTTTACAGGGCTAGATAGATTAGGTTTAGAATGTGGTTGCAAATAGGTTTAGAGTTAAAACCTGGAAGCTAAATGGTTTCTTTGCAGAGCTACACCAGATTTTGCACTCACCAGTTTTAGTAAATTAACGCCATAGTGTGTTTGAAGCATTTGATAATACCTAGCAGTTTCTATACATAGATACATGTGACTTTGAGTTTGAATTACTAAAACTAGAGAGTACAAAATCCTGGTGCAGCGCTGTATAGGAACCAATCAACTTCCAGGTTTTATTGTCAAAGCTTAATTGAACAAGCTTCCCGGGGTAACGTCATATGACAACGCGTAGGGCAGGGCTCGCAACATGCTGGGATTGCACTCGCAGCTCACACACGAACCAGAGCGGCTGGAGACAATTGGGAAAACATTTATGCCAAAAATCCCTAGTGTCAGGTTTGACACTTGTAACATGTGAGTGAACCTTTTTAAATGTTTTAAATAAACTTTTTTAAGCGGTATTTCACTATTGGAGCTTCCTTCTCTTATGTCTGGATGAATTATGACATGACTTAATGGAGAGAGCCTTGTGTATTTGCTAACAAACATCTCTGATTCAAGCATTGATTGCTAAAAGGCGCAGACGCAGGTTTATAATTTTACCAGTTGGTGGATCTGATGAGTTCATTTGGTACGTCCGGTGGAGGATCACACTGTGGTGTCACAGTCACATTGAATCTACATACAAGCCATCACTGAGTTTCGCCTTTTATACATCGCTTACTGAAGATTTGATTTTTCACTTATATGCACTTTCACATTTTTTGGTTTCAGTTGTGTTCACGCATTGTTCAGAGCACCATTTATTATGGATTATATTAATAATTTTGTAGAATTTATGACATTTTTTTAGCACTTTAATGTTTATATCCATATCGATTTTTCACCAAGCTATGTAATGTCATGGTTTTGATGAATTCTTATTTAATAATCTATTAGCACACATAGGGTGTTATAGGTAGTTTGATCAGCACTGCTTTTTCACAATCTTTGTATGAAGTTAGGATCTGATTGGCTGCAATGCACAGTTGCACCAGATTTTTCACTTTCTAGTTTTAGTAAATAAACCCCATAAAGCCTGCTGTAGTCTATTTTTTTAAATTATAAAATGATTTTCCCTGTACTTAAAAAAATAAAAATAAAAGAAGAAAATCCCTGCCTGCAAAGGAAAGAGTCGGCACTTGCATGTCCCACTGCCTACACTTTGCAGAGATAACATTGCTGAAGAAATGTTTGCATTCAGAGATTCCCAGAGTAATTGGATGCCTGGTCCCCCTTTGTCCCCTGTGGTCCAATCCGCTAGCCCCTTTAGGACACAGTAGTGATTTTAGGATGGGCAGAAGGAACCACAGGGTACAGCAGGGAACCAGGCATTTAACACTGTTTGAAGTGTGTCGGATGCAAAAGATTCTTTAATAAGCTTAGATTTTTTGGGGAAGACCATCATTAGCCTTGAAAGTGTGAACCCCAAGCAGATTGATTTGGATCTCAGTCAAGGTTCTTTCTCTTGGCTCCTACGGGGTAACTGAAGGGGTGTAGAAGCAGTTATATGAACCTGTTGCTTTGCACGTTTGGATAATGTTAGGCCCATGTCACACTATTTATTCTTTTCTCCCTATCTTGGTATCAGCAGGAATGTTAGCGGGTCAAACAAACTCTCTTTGGCTGGAACAGCAAGATTTTGTCCCCCTCAATGATCCCCTGACGCTGACGAGTTTTCGCCAACGATAGGATTGCTAGTGGGACAGAAGCCGGACATAGACTGTTCGAATCTCAGCTGGTTCAGCAGGGACTGGGAAAGCTTCGAACTATGTATGGGCAGGCTAATTGTACTCAAGTTGATTGATCGATTCACTTGGGTACAACCAGCCTATCAGATTTTTCATGTGATTTATTGCTAGCGGCTATAGCCTCTAGCAATAATCACTGTGTGTTCTCCCAGTGGAGAGATCTCCACCCGCTGGGAGAACACAATAGCTCTGCAGGAGGGATTTCCCTATCAACACTTTGTTGATGGGGGAATCGAGTGATTTTCTTTCCTGCTACCTGTGGTTGCAGGAAAGATGTTTGCTCCATCTATGGCCAGCTTAAGGAAGGGTGAGAACTACTTTTCCTTTTTTATTGCTCTCTGATTTGTCATTGGGAAGAGTCTTTCACTTCCTTTTTGGGTCACCAGACAAGATGTGAGGGAAAAATCGAATCAATGGGGACACAAAATGCAAAACAAACCTGATAGAGGTTTTGTGCTTTGTCCTCTTTGTTTCAAACTTTAAAAAAAGCAGATGCATTACACATTTTTACAAACGTTTAGCATGGATGGAGTGTAGTGAAAATATACTTTGCAAAAGATACCACATTTCACATTCTGGGGAAAAAAATAAAAGGATGTTTGCTTACAAAGAAGACATGCTCTACCGTTTAAGTAAATTAGCTACACGTTGCTTAGCACTGACTAAAGGCTAGTAAACACGGTTGAAATATTCATAACATAATATAACGTTCGGCCAGTGTGTACAGCAGCCTGTCTAACGACTGGCTTCTGTCAAACGGGCATGCTGGAAAACTAGCATCTGATCAGTGCTGGCAGCCAATGGCTGGCAGTGCTGATGAGTGAGTTCTGGTGGGGGCAGTCCCCCTGTCAGAACACAAAGACACAGCAGGCGGAGATCTCTGCATCGCTTAGTACTGCAAACTCTCAGGTTTTTTTCAATTCACCCCGCTGAGTTGAATGAAAAAAAATCCCCATGTGTACTTAACATAAATCTAGTATACACCTTCCTCTCAACATCGGTCTGTGTACTGTCTTGGGTTTTGCTGAAGCAAGCTGTAGTATGAACTACAACTAAACTCGACTAGTGGATCTGAAAGAACTGTAGATCTACAAATACTGAGCATACTTTGATTTGCTCATCAGGTGCAAGGATGCTATTTAAATTCTATAATAAAGTACAGTAAAACCTTGGCTTGAGAGCAACTTGGTTTGAGAGCGTTTTGCAAGACAAGCAAAATTTTAAAATACATTTTTACTTGATATACAAGCGATGTCTTGATATACAAGTAGGCACATGTCACAACTGAGTATAAAACAGAACAGTATGCTTGCATACTTAGATGTGCCTCTTTTAATCATCAACCATGTGAGTTGCTAAATGTTGTACCTTCATTAAATGTAACCATATTGCTACACTAAAGCCCCATACACACTATCAGTTTTTCTGCTGAGTTTTTCCTTCAGGTTTACCAAAACCATGTAGTGCAAGGGGGTAGTAGAGTGCGGCTATCCAGCTACATCTTTTCTACATGTAGTGCAAGGGCCTGCCTGACTGCATACAAATTGAAAGTCCTAAGGTTTGACCTCATATTATATGGTTTTGGTAAATCTGAAGGAAAAACTCAGCAGAAAAACTGATAGTGTGTATGGGGCTTTAGAAGCTCCTCTCTTCTCTTTTATACTCTTTAGCTCCTGCTGGATTTTGCTTCTAATCCCCTTGTGGAGGCGGCCATTTATGGATTGTAATTTTATGGTTGCACAACCTATCACATTGCTATAATCTTTTTATATGGACTATAAACTGAAGGACTTATGAATAAATGGTTGTGGAGCAAATCATCTGAGTTTCCATTATTTCTTATAAGGAAACTTGCTTTGATATACAAGTGCTTTGGATTACAAGTATGTTTCTGGAATTAATTATGCTCGCAATCTAAGGTTTTACTGTATATGTGTAGCCAAAATTATTCTTTTTTTTCGTTTTGAATAGAGTGGGGAAGGGTTGTTTTTTGATCTATGTTCTCTTGGGGAGATATCCATTCACAACCTGTCCAGGAGACACAACAGGAATCAAGCCAAAGGGAGGGAATTCCCACTTCAAGCAGTTGTCTCCTGAACAGGTGTCTCCACGGGAAGATTTCCCTTCATCTTCTGCTCTGGTGACCACTCTTAAATGTTGGATTTCCCATCGCTTTCTCTCCCACTGGCAATGGTCACTACAGCAAATAGAGGGTAATTCTCTACAGAGACGACACAAACAACAACAAAAAAACTTGACAGGTTTCCTGAACCTTTCTTAAGCTATCCAAAACCAGAATAAAAAAAAAACATTTCTCTGTATGAAGATTTTATTTAAAGTTGAACTACAGGCACAACAGAGTTATAGTTTCCTAAAGAAAAGGTGCCCTGATACACAGAATTGATAGTGATATTGTTACTATTCTTTATTTTTTGTAATTAAAGCTTCTTTCGGGTGTTACAACAGTCCAGGATAATGTGACCAAAGACTAAAGGTCTTTCTGTTTTTCTTCTGTCCACCTGCTCCCTAGTCCGGTCTCCAGACTGCCCCCTTAACGTTCCTACATCAGTTAGGTCAGGCATGGGCCTGACCAGCTGCACTTCCTTACACACGCCTGATAATTGACATCTCCTCCCTGCTGTTGCTTAGGAAGCTTAAAGCATTGAATAGGCTGGTACTGCAAATCTCAGATAAAAAAAATATATAATTACTGATGCTATGTGAATTAAATACTATAGATTATGCCTCTAAACAATGGCAGGTGCAAGGTATTTTAATTCTTTTATGTATTATTTTTTGTACAGCTAGGTAAAGGTACGCAAAAGTGTTATATACAGATGCAATTTTCTTTAACAACTTAAACTAGATATAAACAATATGTGGATGCTGTTTTAGGCTACGATGTGCGTTGAGATCCATGTTCAGATAATTTTTCATAGGTGTTTGACATATGTTTTAACCCGTAAATGACACACAACTGCACTGTAATGGTGTGCATTGCAGTTGCGGTGAATCCACTTGAATGGGTTGTGTTCGCCAGTCCCACTGGCTTCCAAACACAATGGGGAATAATATTTGCTGTGGCTTGTGAATACCCCCATCCCTCCAGACCTTGAGTTGATAAAGTACCATGTATCATAAACAAATGCCTTCTCGGTGATGCTGATTTCCTGCAGCTAGCTACTATAACTAAAAAAGGCTAAATGTAGTTAATTGCAAATTAATTGCATTTAACACTTTGAACTCAGTCTGGTAAAGCGATTTTGTCATGAAAAAAATATGTTTTGAAATGCTAGTTTCCGGCTGTGTTTGGCAGCCCCTTTTCTCATGATGGAGAAGCTTTGCACCATCCTTCTGTAATGGCTGTGGCTTAAAGAGGAACTTCACCCCTTTTAGTTTTTTTAATTACATGTTTCTTTTATCACCCACTTACCTTTTTCACTGAGCTATTCACAAAAAAAACATACTTGCATGCCTAGTGAACCCAGTAGTATGCTATAGTAATCTCCTGTGCAGTCATCTATATTTCTTATGGAATGTTGATATAATTTAATACAAAGTAGTGAGTGGACAATAACATTCAGGGAGCTCACTGGCTCAGGTTAGGCAGCTCACAACAGACAGGGCTACCCTCCAGTAATCAATCACCCGATTATCTGATCGTTAGTATAGTGCTTTCAACAGCCAATTCTGATTCCTGAAGGTGCCGGTATATAAAATTTTATCATAAGTGAACACGTCCAGTTTTCATTGTAATTAGTACAGTTTACATCCCAAAAAATCGTAAGAGCGAGACTATGCATGCTCGGAAACAAAATACATTACAAAATAATTCAATATATTACATCACTTCCGAAGTTTTATTCTGTCGTCTGAAAATTTTCGTACATTGAGTAACCTCTTAATTTTCAATATGAGACCACCATGGAACAAAAAACAGGCGATCATTCATCCAATAATCTCATCGTGTGTACCAGGATTAAAGCTAGATATATATGGATCTAAATTTGGGCAGTTCAGCAGGGACGAGGTGAATTTTGATCCATCTATGGCCATTCCCGTTCAGAAGTAGTCAATCTAAAGATCGACTTCTCATGAACAGGTTTGTTGGAAAATTGTGCTTCGATCAGTGCATGCAGCCAATCGGCAGCAGCATTGATCGGTGTAATCTGACAGTGGGGGAGTCCGGCTGTCAGAATACAATGACACATTGGGGAGGATTCCCCTTGAATGTGTGGTTGGGGAAATCGGTTCTGTTTTATATTCATTCAGCCCACTGAACAAAACTGAGCCATATATTGCTAGCTTAACCATTCCCTACTCTATACAAAACTAAACAAAAATGTTTGGCCTTCGATTTGCTTAAATGGTGTTTAATAGCTGCAGGATAAGGTTTTTACAAAGAATATGTATAGCTAGAAAAGACCATTGTTGTGCAAATGTGTCAGTGAAAATGGTACCTTGACAGCTAGACCAGCTTCTGTCAAACAGACCTTCTAGCATGCAGCCAATCAGCTGCAGCTCTGATCAGTGTATTCTGATGAACAGCTAATCCTGCTGTCAGAATACAATGACCCAGTGGGGAGAATTGGGAGGAATGTGTGAATGGGGAAAACGGCTACATTTTTCTTCTTTCAGCCGAATGGCTGAATGAAAAAACTAAGCCATGTATGACCAGCTTTACTGGTCAGCAGTATCTGGGTGAGCAGTCAAGATAAGGGAGAAGCTAATTGCTAGATCAAGAGAGTAAAGACTGGTACATAAGGGCCAAATATCAGCCTGTATTGAATGGGTAAGATGGAAAACCAGCATCCAATGAGCACTTGCAGCCAATAGCTGCAAGCGCAGACCACTGTGTTCTGGCAGAAGGGTGATCCCCCTTTCAAGACACAACAGCTCAATGAGGGGAGATTGCTGTACTAACATCGCCTGTGCCGCTGCACACCAGATCCTGTATCGCCATGTTTATTTCTTATGTTTTCAGTATGTCTCCCCTGCCTCCCCAGTGATGTGTATGCACCGTGACCTGCAAAAAGCCAGTTGGCCTCTTGATGACATGCCATACTAGATGCACATAAGCTATGGATGCGTGACATGAGTATCCCAGGAGGCTGGTGGAGTATGTCATTCTTAGATGAGAGGCCACCATGTGCAGTGCAGTAGACATAAACAAAGGATTTACAAAAAAATAAAAAGTGGGTGAGGAGAGTAAAGGCCCCCTTTAACAGCTATGTCAGTTTCCATGGATTTTCCAATTTGAAGCTTAATCCCCACAATGATTAGACAATGTGGTCTTTACAGCAAAGCAAGTATAAACCATCCTATTATGTTCTATTACCCTCTTTTTTAGAATTTTATTTGTTAGTACATATTGGGGGTTATTTA